>NC_069499.1:922882278-923149778 GCF_027579735.1 Bombina bombina | reverse complement strand
GGGGATGCTGCTCATTTCCTACACTTCCTTTTATGGCCAGATTGGTGTGCATCATCCATGTGAGACAGGATGCAGTCTCAGAATTGTGATGTCATCACTTATTATTTAAAGGGCCTCTGTTCAGTATGCTTTGCCTTTGCGTTATCTCAGACCTGTTTGTGAGAGTTCCTGTGTATTACCTGGCTGCCTGACGTCCTTCCTGGTTCCTGATCCCTGGCTTGTTCCTGACTCTGCTGTTTTCCTTGTTCCTGATTCTGGGTCATCTGACTATTCGCTTTGGCTCCTGACTCGGCTCGTCTGACTTCCAGCTCTGGTTTTGACTCCTGGCTTGTTATTTGACTTGTGGACTTTTTATAATTTTTTTCTATGAATAAAGGTGTGATTATTTTTGCACTTCTCGTCTCAGTCTGATTCCTGACACCCTGACACACACACATTCACACACACACACACATTTACACACACACACACACACACACACACACACACATTAAAACACACACGCACACAATAACACACACACACATTAACACACACAAACATTAACACACATTAACACACACATATTAACATACATTTATTTTTCTCTTGTTAAGTGTATCCAGTCCACGGATCATCCATTACTTGTGGGATATTCTCCTTCCCAACAGGAAGTTGCAAGAGGATCACCCACAGCAGAGCTGCTATATAGCTCCTCCCCCCACTGCCATATCCAGTCATTCTCTTGCAACTCTCAACAAAGATGGACGTAGTAAGAGGAGAGTGGTGTATTATAGTTAGTTTTTTAACTTCAATCAAAAGTTTGTTATTTTTAAATGGTACCGGAGTGTACTGTTGCATCTCAGGCAGCATTAGAAGAAGAATCTGCCTGTGATTTCTATGATCTTAGCGGAAGTAACTAAGATCCATTGCTGTTCTCACATATTCTTAGGAGTGAGGTAACTTCAGAGAGGGAATGGCGTGCAGGTTTTCCTGCAATAAGGTATGTGCAGTTAATATTTTTCTAGGGATGGAATTTGCTAGAAAATGCTGCTGATACCGGATTAATGTAAGTAAAGCCTTAAATGCAGTGATAGCGACTGGTATCAGGCTTATTAATAGAGATACATACTCTTATAAAAGTGTAATATAAAACGTTTGCTGGCATGTTTAATCGTTTTTATATATGTTTGATTTTTGCCTAGAAACAGTTCCTGAGGCTTTCCACTGTTGCAATATGAGTGGGAAGGGCCTATTTTAGTGCTTTTCTGTGCAGATAAAAATACTGACAGAGACATTCAGCTTCTTCCTGCATGATCCAGGACATCTCTGAAGGGCTCAAAAGGCTTCAAAGTCGTGTTTGAGGAGGGTAACAATCACAGTAGACTGTGGCAGTTGTTGTGACTGTGTTTAAAAAAACGTTTTTGTCATTTATTATTCTGTTTTTGTTATTAAGGGGTTAATCGTCCATTTGCAAGTGGGTGCAATGCTCTGCTGACTTGTTACATACACTGTAAAAATTTTGTTAGTGTAACTGCCTTTTTTCACTGTTATTTCAAATTTTGTCAAAATTTGTTTCTCTTAAAGGCACAGTAACATTTTTTATATTGCTTGTTAACTTGCTTTAAAGTGTTTTCCAAGCTTGCTAGTCTCATTGCTAGTCTGTACAAACATGTCTGAAACAGAGGATACTTGTTCATTATGTTTAAAAGCCATGGTAAAGCCCCATAGGAGAATGTGTACTAAATGTATTGATTTCACCTTAAACAGTAAAGATCAGTCTTTATCTATAAAAGAATTGTCACCAGAGGGGTCTGTCGAGGGGGAAGTTATGCCGACTAACTCTCCCCACGTGTCGGACCCTTCGCCTCCCGCTCAAGGGACGCACGCTAATATGGCGCCAAGTACATCAGGGACGCCCATAGCGATTACTTTGCAGGACATGGCTGCAATCTTGAATAATACCCTGTCAGAGGTATTATCCAGATTGCCTGAATTGAGAGGCAAGCGCGATAGCTCTGGGGTTAGACGAGATACAGAGCGCGTGGATGCTGTAACAGCCATGTCTGATACTGCGTCACAATATGCAGAACCTGAGGACGGAGAGCTTCAGTCTGTGGGTGACGTCTCTGAATCGGGGAGACCTGATTCAAAGATTTATAATTTTAAATTTAAGCTTGAGAACCTCCGTGTATTGCTTGGGGAGGTATTAGCTGCTCTGAATGACTGTGACACAATTGCAGTGCCAGAGAAATTGTGTAGGCTGGATAAATACTATGCAGTGCCGGTGAGTACTGATGTTTTTCCAATACCTAAAAGGCTTACAGAAATTATTAGTAAGGAGTGGGATAGGCCCGGTGTGCCCTTTTCCCCACCTCCTATATTTAGAAAAATGTTTCCAATAGATGCCATTACACGGGACTTATGGCAGACTGTCCCTAAGGTGGAGGAAGCAGTTTCTACTTTAGCAAAGAGTACCACTATCCCGGTTGAGGACAGTTGTGCTTTTTCAGATCCAATGGATAAAAAAATTAGAGGGTTACCTTAAGAAAATGTTTATTCAACAAGGTTTTATTTTACAGCCCCTTGCATGCATTGCGCATGTCACTGCTGCGGCGGCATTCTGGTTTGAGGCCCTGGAAGAGGCCATCCATACAGCTCCATTGACTGAAATTGTTGACAAGCTTAGAACTCTTAAGCTAGCTAACTCATTTGTTTCTGATGCCATTGTTCATTTGACTAAACTAACTGTTAAGAATTCCGGATTCGCCATCCAGGCGCGTAGGGCGCTATGGCTCAAATCCTGGTCAGCTGATGTGACTTCAAAGTCTAAATTACTCAACATTCCTTTCAAGGGGCAGACCTTATTCGGGCCTGGTTTGAAAGAAATTATTGCTGACATTACTGGAGGTAAGGGTCATACCCTTCCTCAGGACAGGGCCAAATCAAAGGCCAAACAGTCTAATTTTCCTGCCTTTCGAAATTTCAAGGCAGGTGCAGCATCAACTTCCTCTGCTTCAAAACAAGAGGGAACTTTTGCTCAATCCAAGCAGGCCTGGAAACCTAACCAGTCCTGGAACAAGGGCAAGCAGGCCAGAAAGCCTGCTGCTGCCTCTACGACAGCATGAAGGAGCGGCCCCCTATCCGACAACGGTAGTAGGGGGCAGACTCTCTCTCTTCGCTCAGGCATGGGCAAGAGATGTTCAGGATCCCTGGGCGTTGGAGATCATATCTCAGGGATATCTTCTGGACTTCAAAGCTTCTCCTCCACAAGGGAGATTTCACCTTTCAAGATTATCTGCAAACCAGATAAAGAAAGGGGCATTCCTAAGCTGCATACAAGATCTCCTTGTAATGGGAGTGATCCATCCAGTTCCGCGGACGGAACAAGGACAGGGGTTTTATTCAAATCTGTTTGTGGTTCCCAAAAAAGAGGGAACCTTCAGACCAATTTTGGATTTAAAGATCCTAAACAAATTCCTCAGAGTTCCATCATTCAAGATGGAAACTATTCGAACCATTTTACCCATGATCCAAGAGGGTCAGTACATGACCACAGTGGACTTAAAGGATGCCTACCTTCACATTCCGATTCACAAGAATCATCATCAGTTCCTGAGGTTTGCCTTTCTAGACAGGCATTACCAATTTGTAGATCTTCCATTCGGGTTGGCTACAGCCCCAAGAATTTTTACAAAGGTTCTGGGCTCACTTCTGGCAGTCCTAAGACCGCGAGGCATAGCGGTGGCTCCTTACCATCAAGGGGGAACCAGGAGTTCCCTAGCGATGTCAGAAGTCTCCAAGATAATTCGCTGGGCAGAGACTCACTCTTGCCACCTGTCAGCGATCCATATCCCAGGTGTAGAGAACTGGGAGGCGGATTTTCTAAGTCGTCAGACTTTTCATCCGGGGGAATGGTATTAGGACTTTGTTTTCAATATTATTTAAATATATTTCTTGTGAGGATTTTTTGTAAGCAGATACAGAAATGATACACTGAAATTGTAAAGTGTAAAATGTAAGCAAAAAATGGTGAATGTAACAGCAAGGTTAATAACAATCTGTGAGTGTCAGATTTAACCTGTCTGTATTTATATTTGCCTACAAACTATCACTTCTGAGTCACTGAAGACAGGAAGAGTATAGTTATAAGCAATAGTATGAGAAACGATACCAGATACACATAAGGCTTAGGTTTAAATGAAGGTATAAGTTTGGATACAGCCGGAATACATGAAAACAGTCTTAGCACATAAGTGAGTGTTACATACGACCTTAGAAGCTGCTGTACAGATGGAGACTGAATAGGCTGCGAGTTCCCTGCTTCTGCTTAGTTCAGCGTGTAGTACAAGCGGTCATGCAAACAGGGATCCAGCATGAGAGGGGAGAGTGGAGCGGCAGCAGCTGATGACGTCACGCCGCTTGCGAGCGGCTCTGTGTAATAGCAGTTGTGAGCAACAGCTTCCGGAGAGAATAGTGCTGTGAGAGAGGTGAGAGAATCTTCCACAGCAAACGATAATTGGCCAAGGTGTTTCCTCAATTAGACATGAGAAACAATAATCCAGCAATGGTTAAGTTAGGAGGTGGGGTTTTTATAGGGAAAGAAAGACAATGTTTAAAGGAACAGTAGAGGTCTGACATAGCCCCCCCAAAAAGGAACCCACTACGAGGGTTCATGGAGCAGGACGATCAGGGTTCCGGCGATGAAACAAAGAAACACATCTCGGGGCAAATACAGACGAAGCAGGCTCCCAAGAGTCCTCAGAATGATCAAAGTCTTTCCAATGGATCAGGTATTCCAGGCATCCTCGTCGTCGTCTTGAATCAATGATTGAGTGCACCTCATATTCCCGATCGTGGGAGACAGAATGTGAGACAGTATTTGCAGGTAGTTTGTCAGATAGACACGGTTTCACCAGAGATACGTGGAATGTGGGATGAATTTTGTAAACATCGGGAAGGCGAAGAGTAACAGTCGCAGGGTTTTTAACATCCACAATTGGGAATGGACCAATAAACAATCTGCTTAACTTTTTGGAGGGGGTGTGCAAGTTCAAATTTTTTGTTGATAACCACACAAGTTGTCCTACCTGATAGTTGGGTTGAGGCGTGTGCCGTAGATCATAGTACTTTTTATGTGATGCTTGAGCATGTTGTATATTATGCCGTGCTACGGAGAAAGTTTGGGAAATGTCATTTACAGTGTCAGTCACTTTTGGGTTGGAGCTTGGTAAGTATGGTAGGTAGGAGATTCTGGGATGCAAACCATAGTTGATGTAGAATGGACTAAGACGAGTGGAGGAATTGGAGGCATTGTTGTAGGCGAACTCTGCTAAAGGTAAGTGTTTGGCCCATATGTCCTGTTGGTTGGAGCAGAAGCAACGAAGATACTGTTCCAACCATTGGTTGGTTCGTTCGGCTTGTCCGTTGGATTGGGGGTGATAAGAGGTCGTAAGCTTTTGAGTAATTTGTAAAGTTTGACAGAGAGATTTCCAGAAGTGTGAGGTGAATTGTGAACCCCTGTCGGAGAGTATCACTGTAGGGAGTCCATGTAACCGAACTACTTCTTTAATGAACAACCAACTGGTCTCCTGAGCCGTTGGCAACCCAACTGCAGGAATAAAATGTGCCATTTTACTCAAGAGGTCCACAACAACTAATATTGTAGAAAAAGAGGAAGAACTTGGTAGGTCAACAATAAAATCCATAGCAACATGTGACCAAGGTGTATCAGGAACAGGATAAGGTTGTAGCAAGCCTATTGGAAAGCGTTGTGATGGTTTGGAAGTTGTACAGATCGTACATTGTTCTATGTAATCACGAATTGATGAGGTCATCCCTGGCCACCAATAATGTCGTCGTATTAAATCTAAAGTTTTACGAAGTCCCAAATGTCCAGATATGGGAGAATCGTGACAAGTGTGAAGAAGTTGTGACCTATATTGAGGTGGAATGTAAAGCAGGTTCCCATGGTAAGATAAGCCATCTAGTGTAGTTTGCAGCAGGTGCATAGGTTTTGTGGTATCTTCGGTTTGACAGGTTTGAAAATCCGGATGGGAGGAAATAAGCAACCCAAGGAATTTAGATTTAGGTATGACCGTGGAGGTGACACCTTCATTAGGTGGCCTAGCATCACGTCTAGAGAGTGCGTCAGCCTTACCGTTACGACTCCCTGGCCGATACATAATGAGAAAGTTAAAGCGCGAGAAGTATAGGTTCCATCGTAGTTGCCTGGATGAGAGGGTTCTATTCTGTTGTAGATATTGTAGATTTTTGTGATCTGTTATAACAATTACTGGGAATGTAGCACCTTCTAGATGATGTCGCCACTGTTCAAAAGCAGATTTGATCGCCAAAAGTTCCTTTTCTCCTACAGGATAGTTGCGTTCAGCTGGTGTCAGGAGCCTGGAGAGATAAGCGACTGGATGTAATTTGTCAGTTAATGATTTTTTTTGAGAGAGAACAGCCCCGAGAGCATAATCTGATGCGTCCACTTCGACAATAAACTGTAAGTTAGAGTCTGGAAATTGTAGAATGGGGGCTGTGGTGAAATCTTTTTTTAGTTTGTTAAATACCCTTTCACAGTCATTAGTCCAGTCAAATGCTTTGTTATCCTTAGTCAGGTCAGTCAGAGGTTTAGCTGTATGTGCGAAATTATGTATAAATTTTCTATAAAAATTTGCAAAGCCAAGAAACCTCTGTACTTGTTTCTTAGACTTTGGGGTTGGCCATTGTGTGATAGCATGGATTTTTGAGTCATCCATAGTAATACCTGTGTTTGAGATTACATATCCCAGAAAGGTTACCTCAGATTTGTTGAACTCACATTTTTCCAATTTGGCATACAATTTATGTTGCCTTAAACGTGAGAGTACTGTTCTAACATGTGTAAGATGTTGTTGTTGAGAATCTGAGAAAATAAGTATATCATCTAGGTACACTACTACAAAGTTGTCTAAGATGTCATGAAATATGTCATTTATAAAGCATTGAAATGTTGCTGGAGCATTGCAAAGGCCGAATGGCATGACAGTATATTCGTAAAGGCCATACCGGGTTCTAAATGCTGTCAACCATTCATCTCCAGCCCTCATTCGTATGAGGTTGTATGCACCCCTGAGATCCAATTTGGTAAAGATCTTGGCAGTGCGTAACCTCTCAATAAGTTCGGGAATTAAGGGGAGAGGATAACGATTTTTCTTTGTTCTTTTGTTTAACTCCCTGTAATCTATTATGGGCCTGAGAGACTGGTCCTTATTTTTAACAAAAAAGATTCCAGCTCCGGCTGGGGATGTAGAGGGTCTAATAAACCCTTTAGCTAGGTTATCTTGTAGGTATGACTTTAAGTGATCTAATTCAGGTTTTGATAGAGGATAAATGTGTCCGACGGGGATTGTTGCACCAGGTAAAAGGTCAATAGGACAATCGTATGACCTATGGGGTGGTAAGACCTGTGCCTCCGTTTTATTGAACACATCCTGAAAATCATCATATTCATTAGGTAAGATAACCTCATTCGTGAGTAGTATCTGATTTAAGGGATAACAAGTGTGTGAACAGTATGAAGAAGTTAACTCAACTGTCATGTGTTGCCAGTCAATGATTGGTTTGTGAATCTGTAACCATGACAACCCAAGGATAACCGGGTATAGGGGACTTGGGATAAGATCAAAGGAAATAGATTCCCTATGTCCAGTCCTAGTACAGAGCAAAAGAGGTGTTGTTTCCTGGGTTATAGGACCTGTGGAGAGAGTGGAGCCATCAATTAAATTAATGGAGACAGGAGACTGTTTTGCTAGGTAGGGTATTTTATTTGAATTAACGAAATGAATATCGATATAACTTGATGTCGCTCCTGTGTCGATAAGAGCCTCAACTTCTATATGGTGGTGTTCCCACTGCAAAGTAAGAGGTAATGTTATATGAGAATGTGTAATTTTTGAAAAAGAGAGACTAAGTGTGTTCATTATAGTCTTACCAGTTTTTGTCTTTTTAAGAAGTGGACAAGATGGCACATCATGCTCTGGAGAGGCACAGTACATACATAATCTTAATGCCCTTCTTCTACTTTTCTCTTCAGTAGAGAGGGGGCCACGCATGAATCCTATTTCCATAGGAGATTCAGGTTCTTTGGAACTTGAGGGAGGAGTGTATCTTTTATAGGAAGTTGAAGTGTTAGACCTCTCGTGTTTACGCTCACGTAGTCTGCGGTCAATAGTGGTGCAAAGGTTACATAGTTCCTCTAATCTCTGAGGTACGCCTGTACGAGACAACTCATCTTTTATCTCTTCACTAAGCCCAATTCTGAATTGGTGTCTCAGTGAGGCCTCATTCCACTTTGATTCCATGGCAAATATTTTAAATTGAGAAATGTAATCCTCCATGGGGTGTCTGCCTTGTTTCAAGGCCCTGAGTGATGTTTCTGCGGATTCCTGCTTAAAAGGATCATCATACAAAGATGAAAATGCTTTTAGGAAGTCTTGCAATGAATCCAATAAAGTATTCTGATTTTCAAATAGACTATCAGCCCAATTGCGGGGCTCTCCCCTTAAATAGGATATCATGGTCAAGACCTTCAGGCGGTCAGTACTATACGTTTTAGGTTTGAGTTCAAATAGAAGCAAACAGGCATTTCGGAATTCTTTGAAATTAGCCCTGTTACCACTAAACTTATCAGGCAGTGATACCTGAGGTTCAGGTTGGGCAGTTTTTGCAGCGTACATTTCTCTGACACAGTCTTTTATTAGTTGATACTCAGTTTGCATTTCTCTAATTGTCTGAGTAACATTATCCATGCGCTGTGTTAGTGCTGATACCTGATTGGTGATCTCACTTAACTCCATTTCTGCTTGCAACCTCTACAAATTAGGCTGGATTATTCTATTAGGACTTTGTTTTCAATATTATTTAAATATATTTCTTGTGAGGATTTTTTGTAAGCAGATACAGAAATGATACACTGAAATTGTAAAGTGTAAAATGTAAGCAAAAAATGGTGAATGTAACAGCAAGGTTAATAACAATCTGTGAGTGTCAGATTTAACCTGTCTGTATTTATATTTGCCTACAAACTATCACTTCTGAGTCACTGAAGACAGGAAGAGTATAGTTATAAGCAATAGTATGAGAAACGATACCAGATACACATAAGGCTTAGGTTTAAATGAAGGTATAAGTTTGGATACAGCCGGAATACATGAAAACAGTCTTAGCACATAAGTGAGTGTTACATACGACCTTAGAAGCTGCTGTACAGATGGAGACTGAATAGGCTGCGAGTTCCCTGCTTCTGCTTAGTTCAGCGTGTAGTACAAGCGGTCATGCAAACAGGGATCCAGCATGAGAGGGGAGAGTGGAGCGGCAGCAGCTGATGACGTCACGCCGCTTGCGAGCGGCTCTGTGTAATAGCAGTTGTGAGCAACAGCTTCCGGAGAGAATAGTGCTGTGAGAGAGGTGAGAGAATCTTCCACAGCAAACGATAATTGGCCAAGGTGTTTCCTCAATTAGACATGAGAAACAATAATCCAGCAATGGTTAAGTTAGGAGGTGGGGTTTTTATAGGGAAAGAAAGACAATGTTTAAAGGAACAGTAGAGGTCTGACAAATGGGAACTCCATCCGGAGGTGTCTGCTCAATTGGTTCTCCGTTGGGGCAAACCAGAATTGGATCTCATGGCGTCTCGCCAGAATGCCAAGCTTCCTTGTTACGGATCCAGGTCCAGGGCCCCAGATGCGGCACTGATAGATGCTCTAGCAGCGCCTTGGTTCTTCAACCTGGCTTATGTGTTTCCACCGTTTCCTCTGCTCCCTCGTCTGATTGCCAAAATCAAACAGGAAAGAGCATCGGTGATATTGATAGCGCCTGCGTGGCCACGCAGGACCTGGTATGCAGACCTAGTGGACATGTCATCCTTTCCACCATGGACTCTGCCTCTGAGACAAGACCTTCTAATACAAGGTCCTTTCAATCATCCGAATCTACTTTCTCTGAGACTGACTGCATGGAGATTGAACGCTTGATCCTATCAAAGCGTGGCTTCTCCGAGTCAGTAATTGATACCTTAATACAGGCACGAAAGCCTGTCACCAGGAAAATTTACCACAAGATATGGCGTAAATATCTTCATTGGTGTGAATCCAAGAATTACTCATGGAGTAGGGTTAGGATTCCTAGGATATTGTCCTTCCTCCAAGAGGGTTTGGACAAAGGATTATCAGCTAGTTCTTTAAAGGGACAGATTTCTGCTCTGTCTATTCTTTTACACAAGCGTCTGGCAGAAGTTCCAGACGTTCAGGCATTTTGTCAGGCTTTAGTTAGAATTAAGCCTGTGTTTAAACCTGTTGCTCCTCCATGGAGCCTAAACTTGGTTCTTAAAATTCTTCAAGGGGTTCCGTTTGAACCCCTTCATTCTATTGATATCAAACTTCTTTCATGGAAAGTTCTTTTTCTGATGGCTATTTCCTCGGCTCGAAGAGTCTCGGAGTTATCTGCCTTGCATTGTGATTCTCCTTATCTGATCTTTCATTCAGATAAAGTTGCTCTGCGTACAAAACCTGGGTTTTTACCTAAGGTGGTTTCTAACAAGAATATCAATCAAGAGATTGTTGTTCCATCATTATGTCCTAATCCTTCTTCAAAGAAGGAACGTCTTTTGCATAATCTAGACGTAGTCCGTGCCTTGAAGTTTTACTTACAGGCTACTAAAGATTTTCGCCAAACATCTAACCTGTTTGTTGTTTACTCTGGACAGAGGAGAGGTCAGAAGGCCTCGGCAACCTCTCTTTCTTTTTGGCTTCGGAGTATAATCCATTTAGCCTATGAGACTGCTGGACAGCAGCCTCCTGAAAGGATTACAGCTCATTCTACTAGAGCTGTGGCTTCCACCTGGGCCTTTAAAAATGAGGCCTCTGTTGAACAGATTTGCAAGGCTGCAACTTGGTCTTCCCTTCATACTTTTTCCAAATTTTACAAATTTGATACTTTTGCTTCTTTGGAGGCTGTTTTTGGGAGAAAGGTTCTACAGGCAGTGGTTCCTTCCGTTTAAGTTCCTGCCTTGTCCCTCCCACCATCCATGTACTTTAGCTTTGGTATTGGTATCCCACAAGTAATGGATGATCCGTGGACTGGATACACTTAACAAGAGAAAACATAATTTATGCTTACCTGATAAATGTATTTCTCTTGTAGTGTATCCAGTCCACGGCCCGCCCTGTCCTTTTCAGGCAGGTCTAAATTTTAATTAAACTACAGTCACCACTGCACCCTATGGTTTCTCCTTTCTCTGCTTGTTTCGGTCGAATGACTGGATATGGCAGTGGTGGGAGGAGCTATATAGCAGCTCTGCTGTGGGTGATCCTCTTGCAACTTCCTGTTGGGAAGGAGAATATCCCACAAGTAATGGATGATCCGTGGACTGGATACACTACAAGAGAAATAAATTTATCAGGTAAGCATAAATTATGTTTTTTTTAAAATGGCTCCTAAGTATATTGGTTGACTCCTAGAATAAAGTTGTTAAGCCCTGACTTACCTTTTCTGCAATGGGCTGTTTCCCTGTACGGCACTGAAGTTCAGGAAGTAGTAGGAAATTGAAATAGAGGAAGGTAGTAAATATTTACACTGTGATAGAGCAGAACAGTGACACCAGCAGGTAGAAATTAAAAGTGTAGGCAATTTTTTTTTTTACTGTCACGGTCGGTCTTTCTGCAGACATAGCACAGTTTCTGCGATGAGATCGCACATCACACACTGTTCGGCCTACTATATTAGGTCTGTGTCTCATGCATGATCCAATAAAACCAAGTTTTTTTAAATGTTGTCTGAGTGTCCTGTATAAATGCTGCTTGCTCATACATGTGATCATTTTGTTAATAATTTCATCCTACACCAGTGGGCCTTCCTTCCAATGGCGCGCAATGCATATCCTAGTGGCTGTACATGCAATCTGAATAAACTGATTAATATATTTGTTATATGGTTTAACATTTTCATGAAGTAAAGCGTGTTCTATTGATAGTTGTATGGGTTCATTCAGGATGTTGCTAAGAAATTTGGAGAGTTGATCCCAGATACCTTTTGAATGTGGGCAATCCCACCACATATGTTTGTATGTACCTATACCCCCACATCCTCTATAGCAGAGATTTGAGCTATTATGTAATGAATGAGTAGTGATGACCGGGGTTAAATACCATCTGAATATTGTTTTATAGCAATTTTCTATCATGTCGGCACTTAAAGGTATAGAAAACAAGGTACCAAATGCCATACCTATTTAAACTGTACTAAATGAGCAACATCCCTGCAGTGTCCAAAATAAAATCCACATGTTATATGTACTATAAAAATATACCATTTTTTTTTTTTCAAATAGTGCCATGCGGCAGAGTCTGATCCACCCTTCTATAAAGCAGTAGTCAGTCATTCTCTCTATTTTATCCAATGACAGCTCACTTCCTCGAGCTGTATCACACTGCAGAATTCCCTTAGCCTGATGGGCGTTATTCATATTTCCTACGTTGCTTATGTGAGCGGTACTCTTGTCATTTGGTTGACAGGATTGTGTCATAATAGGCTTTAAATTTACATGTTGCATTGATTCTATAGGGAATCGGTACACTGTATTAGAAAGAGTTAAATGATGACCTACAGGGCAATCTTTGTGTTATAAGCTACAGTGCATTGTAGATCTAAAAGCTGAAGTGTCAGCCTTAACAAAAAAGCTCAGTTCGCGTGTCAGTGTGAACGTTCGGGTGTCAGTGTGAACGGAGCATTTCTGTTCAGGCTGACACTTCAGCTTTCAAATTTACAATGCACTGTAAAGTGAAGATTGCCCTCTAGGTCATGCTTTGTAACTCTTTCTAATACTGTTTACCAATTCCCTATATAATCAATGCAACATGTAAATGAATACTCGCTTTGGGAACTTAATATCTTAAGACATTCTCTGCTACAAAAAAAGTTTGCCCCCTCTTACGCCAACCTGTTCATGGGTTGGAGGGAGAGGTGCCACGTCTATGGAGGTAGTACCAACCCCTCTGAGCATATTGTGAAGTATGCCAGATTCATAGATGATCTGTTAATAGTGTGGTCGTCTGACTCTGAGACTGCAAAAGAATATGTCACTAGCCTAAACAACGAGTTAGTAAGTTTACCTATGAATGGCAGAAAGATACTATCAACTTCCTTGATATCTGCCTTACAGGAGATTCAGAAAAAGGTAATATTATCTCTACCCTCTATCGAAAACCGATTTCAGGCAATAGCCTTCTGCATGCCCGAAGTTGCCATCCGCAACATGTGTTTAAGGGGATTGCAAAAAGTCAATTCCTGCGGGCAAAAAGAAATTGCACATATGAGCAGACTTTTCGATTAGAAAGTAGAGATTTAAAAACAAGAATGCTAAAGAGAGGTTATCCAAATAAAGTTATCGATAAAGCATTTTTTGAAATTAAGGATACTGATAGGACAACCGCATTAGAAAAATCAAGACGATGTCCTAAAAATTTGCAACATAACCTTAAGTTCATTACATCATATTCATCCCAATATGATGATGTTTGTCAAATTGTTAAAAAGAATTTACCAATACTAATGGGGGATAAATCTCTAAAAAACACAATTGAACAGGGTTGCATGTTTGTTCCCAAGAAAAATGTCACACTTGGAAATATCCTGGCACCAAGCATGTTGAAGAGTGAATAAAACTCAGGGTCATCATGGATGAGACACAATGGAACATTTAAATGTGGAAAGAAATTGTGTTCTTCCTGTGATCATGTTAAAATTTCTTCAACTTTTAAATCCCATGTAACAGGAGAAGAATTTAATACCAGAGGTTGTGTAAATTGCAAAAGTACTTTTGTTATTTATATAATAGAATGCACTATTTGCAAAAAAACACAGTACACAGGTAGAACTCCCCGAAAGATAGGCAAACGTATTAGAGAGCATTTATCATATATCTCTAATAAACGTAAATGTTCAGCTCTCTCTACCCATTTTATAGATTTTCACAACCAGGGTGTTTCATCATTTAAATGGCAAGCTATAGAACAGGTAACAACACCACCAAGAGGTAGAGACAAGTTATCCATACTGTGCAAACAGGAGACATATTGGATTTTCAAAACCAAATGTCTTTTACCATTCAGGTATAACTCTGAGTATGACATCATAAATTACTGGCAGAAGTAATAATCTAGCAGACTATCTAGATTTAATGATAGCTAATTAAAATACATTATCAGTTAGAGAACTTATTTAAGCAGGTTTATTTAAAATGGTTTATATGCTTTGATGTTGTTTATCAAACAACATATAAAGCGAATGTGCAGATAAGATAATTTTTATTATATGGATTAGTGACCTCCACCTCATCTTAATGGATGTTTCGATGGTGTAATTAGTCGTTATCCATTGGTTTTTGATCTTTCTGTTAATTAATAAATAAATAAATATATATATACCTACATCTAAAATACTGCTTAGATATATATTTACTTTTAAAGTTTATTCTCTTTATAACTATATATGTATTAACAGGAAAAGTAATTTTAAAAACTTAGTTTAATTTATTTAAAGGGACAGTCTAGGCCAAAATAAACTTTCATGATTCCAATAGGGCACGTAATTTTAAACAATTTTCCAATTTACTTTTATCACCAATTTTGCTTTGTTCTCTTGGTATTCTTAGTTGAAAGCTTAACCTAGGAGGTTCATATGCTAATTTCTTAGACCTTGAAGCCCACCTCTTTCAGATTGCATTTGAACAGTTTCTCACCACTAGAGGGTGTTAGTTCACGTATTTCATATAGATAACATTGTGCTCGTGCACGAGAAGTTATCTGGGAGCAGGCACTGATTGGCTAGACTGCAAGTCTGTCAAAAGAACTGAAAAAAGGGGCAGTTTGCAGAGGCTTAGATACAAGATAATCACAGAGGTTAAAAGTATATTATTATAACTGTGTTAGTTATGCAAAGCCGGGAAATGGGTAAAAAAGGGATTATCTATCTTTTAAAACAATAAAAATTCTGGTGTAGACTGTCCCTTTAAAATTTCCCTTTCTGCTGTTAAAACATAATCTATTACAGTTCTTATCTCACTGGAGAGGTCTTTTACATATATTGTCCAAATTGATTGTATTCCTATATATTTATTATCACTGAAAGCTTTCAAATATACGATATATTAGGATTTAAGTACTGATAGGGTTAATTAGTTCAGCAATGCAGTTTTTAACCAATGAACATGGATTGTTCGGCATAAAAGGGAGCTCCCCCTAACAGGTGTTATTCTATGATTACAGTCAATATGACCGAAACCGGTCAGAGTTTACTTGCCTGAACTTGTTGTTGTATGCTTCCAGCATATGTTTTTAAAGGAATAAAGGATTCAACTTTTTACCACAACAGCTTCGTTTTGGAACTTTTTTTCTTATATTCTTTGCTACAGTGTCCATTTTAGGACATTGTCAAATGTCATAGTTACATAGCATATTTAGTGCAAATTTCCACATGACTCTGACAAACACTTTGATTTCTGACAAATTAAAGGTCCTAGTCGCTGTTGCTGTCATAGTCACTTGGCATTTCAGCTTGATCAAAATTGCCATGTGACTCTGACTGTGACCATGACCATCAACGTTCATTGTTGCTGTTGCTGTCAAAGTCACTTGGCATTTCAGCTTGATCAAAAATTCCATGTGACTCTGACCGCGACCATCAAAGGTCATTGTCACTGTTGCTGTCATAGTCACTTGGCATCTAATAAACAAAGATGTCCACAGCATAAGCTTCAAAATCTTTTCTTTATTTAGGGAAGGATTCAAAGGTACAAAAATAGCAGTAACGTTTCAGGTTATACACCCTTAGTCATACTTTAGAGCTAGCAGTGAGCTCCTGTCTGCGTTTGCATTGCTTGAAGATATTGCTGGTTCCCTACATTGGATTGAGATAGTCACTTGCCATTTCAGCTTGATCAAAAATGCCTTGTGACTCTGACCGTGACCATCAAAGGTTATTGTCGCTGTCATAGTCACTTGGCATTTCAGCTTGATCAAAAATGCCATGTGACTCTGACCGTGACCACGACCATCAAAGGTCATTGTCGCTGTCATACAGCTAGATTACAAGTTGTGTGTTATGACTCAAATTGTAGCGTTATGGCCCACAACGTCTCCCAGAACCAGGGCCGGTGCTATGATTTTTGGCCACACAGAGGAGGATACATTTTGCCACCCCACCCCCCACAATTACATACCATCTTATTGCTAGTTAAAGGGATATTGAACTGTCAGCTGTTTGTTTGCGGTAATGGTGGGAGTCGCTAAGAAAACCCAACATCTGTACCATATTAACTATATCATGTCACAACAACAAATAAATATGTGTGGCAAAGTAAGAGCAACAGACTGACAGCACTTGTGTGTGGTAATGGTTGGTGGGGCTAAGGTAACCGGCAGCCCACCGGGAATTTGCCCGGTATGCCCTATGGTCAGTCTGTGCCTGAATCCCGTCCTTCGGGATGATGTATTCTCCATATATCACACACTAACAAAACTAAGGAATAGTTTTAAAAACACTTTATTTTCAAATTTTCCCTTCAGTCCTAAAAACACCCCTAGTAGAAGGACCTCACATCCTATTACAGGCTTGGTTAGGTGTCAAATCGAAGCCACCTCCCAGAATGATATATGTATTTAAATATGGGTTTTAAAGTTTGTAGTAGTGTATTCTAGTAGGGCCTACATTTTTGGTTAGGTGCATATATGTTACACAATGTATAGTTGACATTTTGAATTTTGAACTGTACTTATATATATATATATATATATATATATATATATATATATACATATACAACAACTGTGATAAAAAAAACAAACACATTTTGTGTGAAAAATAAAACAATATTAAAGTACTTTGGTGGGTTTTTTTCTAATACCCAAGATCTCATATCTTCGATCCCTTATAATTTTTTAAAATCATTTTTATTAAACTGCTAATATGTGTGTAAGTGTAATTTGTAATGCATTTTTAAAGTACTTTGTGCAACTTTTTTCTTTTGGAAAAAATTAACCACAGCTCTGAGATCATGGAAAAGGATTTTCCTCAACTTGTAATACAAGCATAATGGAAAGCGATAACGCTAGCTCAATCATTTGCACCTCACTTGTAATCTAGACCATAATTAGAAGGATAAATTACTTCAGTACAAAGTCATCACCTCTGTAAAATTAAGCACTGTAAACTTTAATGCTGTCAGACTAAATTAGCATACAATGCTAAAATAAATATTAATTTTTCATCAACTATAAAATAAACTTAGTCTGACCGGCTTCTGATTTTGGCATAATATGCTCTCAGTACTTCATTAAATGTTTTATGATTATTTTACAATTTTTTAAATTATTAAAGGGACAGTACACACCAATTTTCAAATATCTGCATGCAATAGATATTACTATAAAGAAGAATATGCACAGATACCGATCTAAAAATCCAGTATAAAAACTTTTAAAAACTTACTTGGAAGTTTAAAGTTTAGCTCTGTTGATTAGGTTAGCAGGTACACCCATGTAAAGTGGCTAAATTGCAGACACAATCCCCCATTCCCTGCATATGAAAGGACAGATTATACAAATAGGAGCCTGCAGTAGACTGGAAAAGCGCGTCTACTTCTGACATGGAGGGGTTTGTTTAGGAGTCTGAAAATCTGCAAAATGTTATTAAAAAATAACAAAAATAAACATTTTTTAAAAAAACACTACAAGGTGGCCTATACAACTGGATGATCTACAAAACATTTATGCAAAGAAAAATTTGGTGTATAATGGCCCTTTAAAAAATTGTTATTCCATATTTCTTTGGCCTCTTACAGTGAATTTATAAGGAATGATTTCTAAATAAAGCAAACAACTTGAGGATATGCGGTCTGTTCAATCACTAATGAAGCAATATGATTGACACTTAGGGCTCAATTTATAAAACAACGGTGCACAGGGGTGTACATATTTGCTTCTCCTCTGCCTGCATTTACCATTGCACACAAGCACACTGATCGGAACAGCCAATAGAATGCGAGCTCAATCTGATTGGCTGATTGGATCAGCCAATCGGATTGAACTTCAATCTGATTGGCTGATTCAATCAGCCAATCAGATTTTTTCTACCTTAATTCCGATTGGCTGATAGAATCCTATCAGCCAATAGGAATTCGAGGGACACCATCTTGGATGACGTCACTTAAAGGAACCTTCATTCGTTGTCTAGTCGTCGGTGGAAGAAGATGGCTCCGCATCGGCTCGTCTGAAGATGGCTCCGCTCCGCTCCAGATGGATGAAGATTGAAGACGCCGCCTGGATGATGACTTCAGTCGGATGGTAGACTTCTTCAGCGCCCCTTGGATGATGACTTCAATCGGATGGAAGACTTCTTCAGCGCCCCTTGGATGATGACTTCGGCCGCTGCGGATGTCTTCTTCTGTTCCATCGGTGGTCGGCTGGCTGCAACGGCTAAAGGTAGGATGATCTTCAGGGGGGTAGTGTTAGGTTTATTTAAGGGGGGTTTGGGTTAGAGTAGGGGTATGTGGGTGGTGGGTTTTAATGTTGGGGGGTTGTATTTTTATTTTACAGGCAAAAGAGCTGATTTCTTTGGGGCATGCCCCGCAAAAGGCCCTTTTAAGGGCTGGTAAGGTAATAGAGCTGTTAACTTTTTAATGTAGAATAGGGTAGGGCATTTTTTTATTTTGGGGGGCTTTGTTATTTTATTAGGGGGCTTAGATTAGGTGTAAGTAGTTTAAAATTGTTGTAATATTTTTGAAATGTTTGTAACTTTTTATTTTTTGTAACTTAGTTTTTTTTATTTTTTGTACTTTAGTTAGTTTATTTAATTGTAGTTATTTGTAGCTAATTTATTTAATTAATTTAATGATAGTGTAGTGTTAGGTTTAATTGTAACTTAGGTTAGGATTTATTTTACAGGTAATTTTGTATTTCTTTTAGATAGGTAGTTATTAAATAGTTAATAACTATTAGGGGTTTAGGGGTTAGGGGTTAAACAATTTATTTAGTTGCGGCGGGGTCCGGGATCGGCAGGATAGGGGTTAAAAATTTTATTATAGGTGGCGACGGTATAGGGGGGCAGGATAGGGGTTACTAGGTATAATGTAGGTGGCGGTGGGCTCTGGGAGCGGCGGTTTAGGGGTTAATACATTTGTTATAGTTGCGGCGGGGTATAGGAGCGGCGGTTTAGGGGTTAATAACTTTATTTAGTTGCGGGGGGCTCTGGGGGCGCCGGTATAGGGGGTAGAACAGTGTAGTTTAGTGTGGGTGCTTAGTGACAGCTTATCAATAAAGCTGTAGAAAAGCCGAAGAGCAGCGAGATCGGATGAGTGATAACTATCACAGTCCGCTGCTTATCGCCCTGTACTTGGTGAGCGGCTTTTTGACAGCTTTTTTGATAACTTTGGCGAGATTTTTCAGGTCCGCCTCAGCGATGGTAGGCGAGCTTAGGCGGGCGTATTGGGCCGGCGAAAGCAGGTAAGTAGACACCTTGATAACTAGAGGCCAACATATTGTTTTAGACTAGAACAATTCAGTGAGTGAATGAATGTAAGTTTGTAGCTTCTGGATACAGGTGAACTATACTCACTATTGAATTGGTTAATGAGCAAGTGCCTGACAATGTCAAGTCAGAGTAAGTTACTTTCAGTTTAAAGTGAAGGTAAACTTTGATGAATGAAAGCCCGTTTTTTAAAAATACTTTTAAAAACAGGGGCACTTTCATTCTTCAAAGTTTAGAAAGCAGCCGTTTTGATTAAAAACTTACCTTTGTTTTTTTGACAGCCAGAGCAGCTTCCCTCACCCGGAGCTCCTCTCTTCACACGTCATCAATGACTAATCCAGTTTCCTCCAATCACGGCATGGCCTCAGGTAATGCCTACCCTGGGGGGAAAGCCGTGATTGCAGGAAGCTGGATTAGTCATTGATGACGTGTGACGAGAGGATCTCCGGGTGGGGGAAACTGCTCTGGCTGTCAAAAAAACAAAGGTAAGTTTTTAATCAAAACGGCTGCTTTCTAAACTTTGATGAATGAAAATGCCCCTGTTTTTAATAGCATTTTTAAAAAAACAGGCTTTCATTCATCAAAGTTTACCTTCACTTTAAGAAGCAGGTTTACAATAAAGTAATGGTTGATAATCAAATAGTAGTCAGCTGAAATAACTCTGGTAGTGAAGTAACGGTTTTGAGTAGGTAGGTGTTTCATGTGGTGTAAGTAATGACAGTACAAGGCATTAGTGTACAGAAGCCATGATCTTAGCATAGAACTAACAGGAACAGGAAATGTCAAACAGGAAACAAGTGCAATAGAAATAAATCATAGAGTTGCATATAAGCTAAACATAACACCCATAACATATCCCTCTTTTAGTGTTAATAAATCAACATTATGAAATTTGGATGAGTCCTTGTAATAACACATTCTACAGGTTAAGTCTCTTGGGCGGTTGTGAATGACTGCCACTACGGGTGAAGACTGGCCCTCCTTGTACAAAGAGTTTCTTAGCCCTCTCTGAGCTTAATGGGCTCTTCTCAATACTTGCTGGCATGCTCTGTGCTTGACTGCCATGAGGTATACCTGCTTGCTCAGGACTGTCATTAATATTAGTCTGTGGCATCACCTCTGTACATTCCTTACTGCCAATAGGTGAGTGTGCCCTTATAATATCAGATGCGTCTGGTCTGTCAACTGGATATTGAGAATCAGGCTGCTCAGCCACTCGTAGATCCACACGATTGCGGCGAGATAGACAAGATAGGAGCGTGGTGCAACTTTTTGCAGACAGGTACCCATTCTCCAACGACTTGTTCGATCTCCAGGCAGGGGTTTCATACGGATTCGTTCCCCAATATTCAATTCAGGCAAATCTCTGGCAGATGTGTCATATCGTGCCTTGAACACTTGTCTCTTAAGTCGAAACTTTTCTGGTATACCATGTATCACAGAGGGTTCAAGTAGCTTTTTTTTTGTATTTCTTTATTTAACATTGTACATAAACAAACAGAAAAAGTTTTCAGCATTATAAAGCTTTGTTACATAAAATAAAGAAGAAAGATAGTTGAAAGAAAATCTAACATTATTTTGTTAGCTTATTTACATCTTAATCCTAATCACGTTAAACATAGTTTAGATTTTTTTTTTTTAATATTAACTATAACAGAACTGTACAATTTTTCCTTTTACCCAGATGAAGGGTCATTGTGTAATCATATTTCAATCAAGAATAACCCTCCCCCGGGTTAGCACATCTATATCAGATGTATTTACAAAAGAAAAAGAGGGGAGGGGAGAGAGAGAAAAAAAAAAAAAAGAAGAAGACGGAAGAGGCATTAGTCTTCCAGGATCACCAAAGTCTCAGTAGAACTAATTCCGAATTCCGAAAAGGGAATATTAAATGGTCTATTTCTCCTGGAGATAAACTCTTAATGAGCATAGACCATTTTTGAAAAAAAGAGCAAATGTCTTGGTCGTTGTTCATATCTGTGTCAATTTGTTCTATCATACATTGCTTTTGCACATATTTTTTGATTTCTATGAAGCTGGGAGCATTGATGTTTTTTCAATAGTGTAAAATCAAGTTTCTAACTGATAAAATAATTGTGTTTATAAGTTTCTTATGGGTTTGTTTCTCAGGATCTTCCCATAGAAAGATACTATGGGAGAAAGATAGTTCAATTAATGGTATTTTTAGGATCCTATTGATCCAATATTCTACTTAACACCATAGCTGTTTAATTCTAGGGCAGTCCCATATCATATGCTTCAGAAGGGTTCAAGTAGCTTGTTGGCAACTGGTAAGGAGGTCTTTAATCTCCTTGACATCAGTCTCTGTGCCGGACTACTATCCATGCCCTCGGTTGGAGTGTTTCTCCAATGTAAGATGGCCTTCCACGGGTCTTTACCATCACTTTGTGCTTTCTTGCATAAATTTTTAACAATCTTCACAGCAAATTCAGCTTTGCCGTTAGCCTGTGGATGACGTGGTGAAGAAGTCACATGCTCAAACTCCCATTCAGTGGCAAATTTCCTGAATTGTAAGCTTGCAAACTGAGGGCCGTTATCAGAGATCACTTTATCTGGTTGTCCATGACGTGCAAACTGAGCCTTGCACCTCTTAACTGTAGTTTCAGTGGATAAGTCAGGAAGAAGTTCAATTTCCAAGAAGCCTGAGTAATGATCAACTAATATCAGATATTCTTTTCCTGCGTAGTTGAATAAGTCTATACTGACTATCTGCCAAGGACGTGTAGATATCTCATGTGACATCATGGTTTCTTTTTGTTGCAAAAGTGCATATTCATTGCAAGTCGGACAATTGCTGACAAAGTCTTTGATTTCACCTTGCATGTTGGGCCAGTAAAGAGTATCACAAGCTTGTCTGTTGCATGCCTCACCCCCAATGTGACTTGAGTGTATGCGTAATAACATCTCTGCTCTAAGTGACTTTGGTATTATGACTCTTTGACCTTTGTATAAGATACCATTTTGTACGCTGATCTCATCTCTGAAGGACCAATATTCTTTCACAATTGCAGGTGCTGCATCCTTTTCATCTAGCCACCCAATCAGAACAATAGACTTCAGTGGTTGTAAAGTTGCATCTCTGTCTGTGTGCTGTATGAGCTGATGTAGCCGCTGATCTGTGACATTTAGATAGTCCGCTTGATTGACTTCAGCAAAGAAAGTTTGTTCCTGTTGCAGCAAACAAACTATATGATGCTCATGCTCACCTCCGGGTGCCACATGATCCGTTGTAGCTCTGCTCAGGGTATCACTGATATACATTTCACATCCTGGCTTGTAGACAACATTGAGGTTGTAATGCTGCAATGTAAGCATCATGCTCTGCAAACGCTTGGGAGCACATAAAAGGGGCTTTTTTTAATATGACTATTAGCGGTTTGTGATCAGTTTCAGCTCTGATTGTATCCCGGCCATAAAAATAATGATGAAAACGCTGGCAAGCAAACACAATGCTTAAACATTCCTTTTCAATTTGAGCATAATTCTGCTCAGCTGACGAAAGAGCTCAGGATGCATATGCAACTGGCTGACCTTCTTGCAATAGACAACATCCTAGGCCATTTTTGCTTGAGTCACTTTGTATTGCGACAGGTTTTGTGACATCATAATATTTCAACACTGGGGCAGCGGTGACCAAGCGTTTTATCTCCTCCACTACCTGGTCATGCTAGGGAAGCCAGTGCCAAACTGCATCTTTGTCCAGAAGTCTTCTCAATGGCTGACACACCTCAGACAAGTGCGGCATGAATTTTGCTAGGTATGGGACAAAGCCAATAAAACGCTGTACCGCTTTGGCGTCACCAGGGTGTGGCATGTCTACAATGGCTCTAATCTTATCTGGGTCAGCTTTTAAGCCTTGTGAGGACAGGATATGTCCATGGAAACTAACTTCTTGCACCTTGAACTGCAATTTCTTTACGCTGAGTCTCAGCATCACCTGCCTGCAACGATCCAGTAGCGCTTTTAGATTCTCATCATGGTCATGCTCAGCGTCTTCATCTGTATTACCACAGCCAACTATAAGAATGTCATCGGCTATTGGCTCAATTCCGTGGAGCCCACATAATAGTTCATGCTGCTTTCGCTGATACACCTCCGGTGCTACAGAGACTCCAAATGGTAGTTTCAGCCATCTCTTTCTGCCCCAAGGAGTCCAGAAGGTGGTCATGTAGCTACTCTTTTCATCCAGCTTGCACTGTAAAAAGGCATCTCTTGCATCAACAAGTGTAAAAATCTGTGCTTTGGGTAGTTTGTGCAAAACGTCGTCAAGTGTTGGCATTAAGTAGTGTGACTGTTTCAGGGCCATGTTCAGAAACTTGGGATCAATGCAAATTCTGATCTTCTCAGGCTTCCTAATAACTACCATGTTGCTTATCCAATCCGTAGGCTCTGATACTGAAGTAAGATGTCCTTCAGCTTCATACTTATCCAGTTGTGCTTTGACCTGCGGCTTAATGGCTACTGGCACATTGCGTGGGGCACATTGTACTGGTGGAATGCTAGGATCAAGTTCAAAATGTACCTCTCCTGGAACAGATACTACTGGGCCATCAAACACATCATTATAGACACTCAGGATTTTCTATTTTGTCAGTGGCCTAGTCAGGGATTTTGCAGGCTGATTATCAACATTGTGTAGTTCAGCAGGAATGGTGAACTGCATCAGACCCAGGCGCTCACATGTTGAACCAGACAATAGCGGTTTCTAATTGGCCTCAACAATCTCAAATTCAAGTTTGTGAATAGCTGCATTCTGTTTGGAATAGTCCCAATGAATTCATTAGTTCCCCTGAATATAACTTCAATTTAGTGCTACTTGGCTGAAGAGGTACCCTAGGTGCCGGTTTCATCTTGTCTTTTAAACTCATGACATCACATGTTGCACCTGAGTCCAGCTGGCAGGGTTGGCATATATTATTTAGTCTGAGATTTACAAACCATTTTTGGCCCTTAGATTTTACAGCACCAATGCATTCTTTTGAGTAAACCACCTCAGTACTATGTAAATGTGCATCCTCAGAATCTGACGTTTGCTCAATTGTGTGCATCTTTCTTGCTTCCATTCTACTTGACAGACATACTGCAGCAAAATGATTTAGTCTACCACATGCTCTACAGATTTTCCCATAAGCAGGGCACTGTTCTTTCTCTCGTACATGCACACTGCCGCAGTACTTGCAGGATGCAGGCTTGCTCATAGGTGAGTTGCGTAGGTGATTTTTGTGCTGAAACTTGTGCTGGTGGTTCTTCAAGCCTAGCTGTTGCTTGGAGGCTGCATTGATACTGTCAGTCTGTTTATCCTGCTCCATAGCTCTCATATGTTTGTCAGTAAGTTCTGCAGTGCGACATATCTCAATTGCTGCTTGTAGGTTTAAATCATGTTCCCTCAATAGGCGGCGGCGTGTGCTTTCACTATTAATACCTAGAACTATTTTGTCACGAATAAGTTCATCTCTCAGAGAGCCATACTCACAGCTTGCAGCTTTTTCTCTTAGCCGTGTGACAAAGTTGTCTATTGCTTCACCTTCTTCTTGCTTGCAGCTGCCAAATATATATCTTTCATATATGACATTTTTAGAAGGTCTGAAAAAAGCTTCTAATGCATCTAGGATGGCTTTAGTGTCACTCTTCTGCTCCTCTGTGAGGTTTAAATTATGCTTGTAAACATGGTGGCATTCACTGCCCATCACCCTCCTCAGTGTAGCTGCTTGCACTGATGCAGGCTTCTCATTTAACCCTGTGGCTAGGGAGTAATCCTCAAACTCAGCTCTGAAGTTGTCCCAGTTACTGCTGCAATCCCCACTCACCCTCATTGCCTCAGGCAGTGGAATGCTGTTAGCAGCTGCCATGGTGCTGGTTTTCTTGCTTCCAGTGCTCAGCTTTCAGCACAGGACTGCAATTGCTACAGGAGGCACAATCAGCTCTAAAGTCTCTCACTGCAAGACTGGCAAGTTCTTAGCATCAGATGTGTAGAAACAGCGCACATTCAGATACTTCTGACACCATGTTTCATGTGGTGTAAATAATGACAGTACAAGGCATTAGTGTACAGAAGCCATGATCTTAGCATAGAACTAACAGGAACAGGAAATGCCAAACAGGAAACAAGTGCAATAGAAATAAATCATATAATTGCATATAAGCTAAACATAACACCCATAACAGTAGGTTTAGACACATTGATTTGCGAGGTATATATATAGTTCAGTACAATATTAGATGTTTCAATATAATATGTAAAACGATTGACAAGGCAGTTTGTTATACAGAGTACTTGCGGTAAGACCAGAGAGCGTGCAGCCAAATGAGGTGATATGAAGGAGCACAGACAGCGTCTGTGAGAGACTGAACAGCGTACAGGTGAATGAATTGAGCTGGAGGTGCACAGACAGCGTCTGTGAGAGACTGAACAGCGTGTAAGTGAAATGGATAAGCTGCAGGGGCACAGACAGCATCGGTGAAAGGAGGAGATGGATTGCGGACTGCTGCTATCAATAGGAGATAGGTAGTTGGTTGTACACAGACAGCGCCTGTGTGCAGTTGAAGTAACTTCCAGGGATTCAATGGTAACAAAAGTTCAGTAAGCAAAAACAACTATCAAAGTTAGAGAGCAATACTAGGCACAAGGTATACTCAATAATCAAGCAATTTGGATAAGCAGGAAGTGGGAATTTTAAAGGGAGAGAGGAGAATGGGAGGTATTTAGGGTTTAAAGGTACAGGTATGTTACATGGAGAGAGTCACAGATTAAGATAAGTCTAAGGACTTATCTTACTCCAGATACTTTATCTAGATGGTATAAATCGAATACTCTTTGTTCTAGATGTAATGCAACCCATGCTGATCTTCTCCATTGTTTTTGGGGATGCCCAAAAATTATGCAGTTTTGGCATAAAGTGACATATTGTATGAATTCAGTATTACTGTTGGATTATTATATTAAACCAGTTGAGGTTTTCTTCCTTGCTAAATTTCAAGGTACTCCTAAAAATGTTAAGCTTATAAACACAATCTTATTAATTGGTCGCAACCTTATTCTAAGACTTTGGAAATCTCATTCTGCTCCTAAATTTTCAGAGCTTAAAAATGCTCTGATTACTCAATGTACGATAGAGCAGTACAATCTGCTGAACCCCTCGGATGAACAACTGGCCTTATTTTTTTTTTTTTAAATGGAAAGTGTTTATATTGTCACTACAGGAATCAGCACAAATGGTGTTAGTTAAACCCTTGGTTAAATCCCCTATGTCCAATTAAATATCTATGCTGAACACTTGCCTAACTCTTGGCTGGATGTGGAGAGTGAATGAGCGAATGAGAGAGAGGGGACTATTTCATTTTATTCTATTTTATTCCCCCCCCCTTTTTTTGTGGTTTATGCGTTTGTGTTTAGCGTTTGTTGACATGTACAGTACGAAATCTGATTAATGGAGACAGACGAGCTCCTGATATGGCATGTAATATGTTTTCTTTTTGCTGATGTTTCGGGTCCTGCGTGACGCCATATTTTGTCTATATGTACTATATCCATATGCCTTCATTTAATTTTTTTGGTTATAAATAATAATAAAAAAAAAAAAACAGATATTTGACTACAGTACAAGATCCATACTCTGCATCATCCTAAGTAACTTATTACTTTAATATTTTTGTCCTAGATAATAAGTTTATAGGTACTGTTCCTAGAGTAGACAGCGGCAAGTAGGGTTTAACGCCCTGAATCAAGGGCATGATAAAAGTTGTATCTATCATATTAAAAGAGACGAAAGATTAAAAGGACAGCCCCACTAGTTTTATAAAGAAATGATCAAGTGCTTTGCAAGGCAAAAATCACTGATCCCCACTGCATGGGTACATAAGTAATAGCAACTAAGTTTAGCATTATGCTATGAAATTGTATGTGCAGTTTCCTGTTTGCTCATGCACACAGTGCCACATTATACAACTTCAGAGGTTGAGCAGTGCGCAAGAATGCTGGTGCACCAGCAACCAATCAACAACTGACTTGTTTTCTGGATGCAAAGAGCTGTCTCTGTCTCTGAGGCAAAGAGCAAGCTTCCGAATCCTTTAGCTTCTACAGCTCGAAATGTGTGTAGATTAGAGTGCAGTGATGTTAGAACTGTATTAGGTTTTAAAACAAAATTAATACATTGCTGCGACTCTGACAACAAAAAAATAAAACTCACTGCCTAATTTAACTATTTAGGAAACAACTAGCAGTTCTCTAAATAGTTATGTATTAGCGTGCATGCACACACACACATATATATATATATAATTAGCATTTAATTAAAATAAAAGTGTGATTTTAATTATACAGCTATCCTTCTAATCTTTCACAAGAGAAAAGAAAACCGTTGTTAACCTCCGTAATGTAAAAAAAAAATTGTGATTCAAGTAGTGTATTGTGCATTGGCAGCTGACTTGCATATTTTTGTGATACTGAAGCCAACATTTATCAAATCAATTATAAACCGCGTCTAGTTCTCCAATATGAATTAAGAAATGCATGAATTGATAAAGAAACGAAAATGCAATTTAAATGAATATTTTGTGTAATTGCTGCCATATTTTATGTTGGCAATGGACAACATAATGAATCACATAGTTCTTCCGGGTCGCAGGTGATAGTTCAGATTATCTATTAACTGATTGGCCCATGAAAACCTTCGCCTTTAATTGGCCGCGAGTGTTCATATCCCAAAGTGCACCGGGGTTCTCCTTCCTTTCTTTGCGGCCATTTCCCTATAGAGGTATGTGTTTTCGATCTGTTGGATTACTTATCGCAATCTTATACCATCCTGCTTTTATGCTGTTTGTGCCTCGCCTAGACGGGTCGGAATGGAGATCGCGACGCCTTTACTTGACATTTATGTGTTTATTTTTAACTTGTATCCCAAATTGCTTGTTCACAAGATCATTTCCCCGTTTTGGCCTGCCTGTGACTCAGAGGCCGCAGGTAGCATGGGTCCTATGCAAAAGGCAGACGTGTGGTGTCCTGGGAACTATACCGTATAATATGTTGACTTATTCAGCGCGTCACAGCTATTCCCAGTTGTAGGCCTCCTTATGCAAGTTGTGTGTATTTGGGCTTGCAGTGATCTCTTGACGTGAGCGCTCACAACTCAGTTTAATAAGCAGACTATGCTTACTTGATTCCAGTGTCCTGCAGTCATGCAGTTTGTTAATGGTCTCAGTTGTAGTTAGTAATAGAATAACTTGTCTTACGAATGTTACATATATTTCATACGGTTAACTTTGTTTTCTGTAAGAGCTATAAACGGGTAGAGCATATGCAAATTGGTATGTTACTATATTAGGGGACATTATTTTATAGGGATACGTTGTTGTTTACCCCTTTTATAGGTAGTATCTGTGTAACTGCTTTGATATGTTTAATGGTGACCCTGTTACAGCTCAACAAAATATGTTGGTGTTTTATTGCTAAAAATAATGACAATTTGAATTGTTAGTGTACTACTGAAATATTGTGGGGTATTTCCACTTCTCTCAGGCACCAATTAAATACAATAGTGTAGTTTAAACGTGTTTCTTTGCAGCTTGGATATAACCATTCAACTACCTGTTTATGATTTCCAAATTTGTCACTATACGTTTGTTACCAGTGTGTGCAGGGCTGTAATGTTAAAGGGATGGCAACACTTTGCGATATAAAATAATTATATATATTAGAACATTTTAATTTGTTGCCACTTTTTTTGTGACTTGTCTGAAAACTGTATTTACCAGTAATAAAATCTAAAATAACATGCCGGGCTTTACTACCTTGCCACATATGTTACTTACTGCAGTTTTTCCTACTGAGGCCAATCCATGGAGATCTTAACACATTGACAGTGCCTGTTTATTTATAGCAGGGGTATCAAACTCATCTGGGGGCCACTGGCCAAGTGTCCTGCAATCTTGTGAGTGCCTAGTGAAGTGATTATTATGGAACTGTATAACAATGTCAAGTGACTTTTTTATCCAAGCACTGCATGGTGGGAGTCGACACTGGACTCTTGTCTTTATATTTTATCTTTTGAGTACCTATATAGAACATCAACTATTTACACCTCTTAGAACCCTTAATTTTTTTTTTTTTTTTTTTTTTTTTTGACAGCTAAAATGAATGGTTTACCTTAACCAAGGGAGGGCCACATGAAACTATCTTGGGGGCAGCATATGGCCCCAGGGCCTGTACTTTGAGACCACTTATTTACAGGCTCTGGATTGGTTCTTCTTAATAGGGCATGTTGAAAACCAGTTGCAGTAAACAATGCCTGTGTTCACTGACCATTGTAAAGTTACATGCTTTGCTATCCTCCATTAAATCATGTAAAATCAATAGTATTTTCATTCATGATTTTTTTACAAAGTTCGTTGTAAATAAATTTTTATCCGCAACAAAATTTAATTTTTGACAACCCATTTTCTAATTATTTTTTTTTAATTTTACTTCCTTATCACGTTATTTGATCTTCCAATTGACTTTCTGGCCGTTAGGCGGCCGGTCAGCTACGTCGTCAGCCTATTGATTGATTTGTGCATGCGTCAAATATATTTTTATGCCTTAATTTGTTGGTCGCGCGTTCCCGATATGCGCATACCCGTTTTTTCCCCCACATAGCCGAGAACGTCATCTGTTTAGACGGCGTCTCGGCAACATTGAGGGCACATTGCTTTACTATCGATCAATAAGTTAAGTAATTACTTTAGCAAGAAATCATAAATTATATTTTTGAAGTAATCGCAATGCCTTATACTTAGAATGTTATCAATCGTTTTATCCATGGGAAAAAAAATAACTATTTGTCTGAGAATTTTCAATATGATGAAAATGTAATGAATAGCTGAATTGCCATTGGAGGCGCAATGCGCTCGGTGCTTGTGAACGAGCATTGCAGCTACGTATAGAGAGGTTGGGACGTGATAACGGTAGGAATTATAAAACTGATATTTTTTTAAATAAAATATAGCAATCTGGATATGTTAATGACATACAATGCTTGGATGTGTCGTAAAGCCTGAAAATTTACTTTCACTTTAAGGTACTTATTTGTTGTTTTTTCCCTTTATAGATCAAGCCTTTTTATTTTCTAAATATGTAAAATGTGCTTTTAAGATTTCTTTTTTTTTTTTTTTTTTTTTTTTTTTTAGGGAATAAGCAGCCATGGCGCCCAGCCGAAATGGCATGATCTTGAAACCCCATTTCCATAAAGACTGGCAGAGAAGAGTAGCCACTTGGTTTAACCAACCTGCCAGGAAGATCCGCAGGTATGGCTATTCTAAGTTATTACAAGCAACAGCTACATGCTATCACAAATAGTACTTTTAATCTACAGTCATATGATGACACTTTCTCCGGAATCGCTGTATATGTATGATGAGTCAATCTTGAACCCTTTTTGTCTGATGACTGTCGTCCTTATTAGAGGTCTTTTATGCTTTCTAGAATTAAAATTAAACTGATATTGTAGTGAAAAATGTACATGTTCTTATTTGTAAAAGGGTTAAACCCAAGGAATGGGCAAAAATGTGTCCATGTAGCACACAAAGATGAGTACAAATCCAGATATTTGTGTGTTGTGCTTTGTACTTAAATTAGGCAGATACAATAGCTGGATGCTGCTGTCTGCGGCCATATTGTTTGCATTGTAAACTGGCACATTTTTGCCCATGCCTAATAAACAGACTACTGCCGCGAGCCACAGAGAAATGTCCTGAGTATATAAAGAAAGTGATCCAATCTGCAGTCCAAAGTTTCTAAATATTTTCCAAATTTTTTTCCCCCCTAAGGTATGTACATATCTTTAAAAACATAGTATAGGTATAGTTGCTATTTTGAATACTGCAAACTTTGTATCTTTTGTTATCCTTTTATTTAATTTTGCAGTTTTGTGTCCCCAGAAAGATGGAGTTAAATATTGCAAATTCATACCTGTAGAAATGTTTTTTTCTTTTGCTGACCAATATTAATCTTTGTTTACATACAGACGCAAAGCACGCCAGGTCAAAGCTCGCCTTATAACACCACGTCCTGTGTCTGGTCCCATCAGACCCATTGTCAGATGTCCCACTATTAGATACCACACTAAAGTGAGAGCTGGCCGAGGCTTCAGTTTGGAGGAGCTTAAGGTAAGTAGACTTCAGAAGCAAATCAGTTCTGGGTTAAGCACATGAGTTTGCTTAGAATTTCACATACTACAGCATTTTTTTTTTGTTTTTATTTTTTTTGTGCCCTTGTGTACACAAAATGCTGAACTATTTCGGATTGTTAATTTGCATTTTAATACTTGCTTTGTAGTTGGATGTTTGTGTGCTGCAGCCTTGTGATGACACTTCTCCGGAATCTCTGCTACTACTTTGATGATTCTTTTGAACCCTTTAGTCTGAAGGCTGTCTTGATCTAAGCTATGATCTGTAGTTTGTGCATGACATGTAAATCATCCAATAGCAAAGTTTCAGCAACACTGTAGTTCTCTTATAAGACCTTTTTTTATTTTTTCATGCTTGGGTCAACAGGTATTCCATGTTTCGGGTGCGACGCCTTTTTGATATTTTATTATACATGATTAAAAGGCGTTACACCCGAAACGTTGTATCCCTGTTGACCCAAGCATGAAAAAATGAAGGTCTTATAAGAAAACTATAGTGTTGCTGAAACTTTGCTATTGTGGATGTTTATGAAGGGCTAGGCAGTGTCCCATGTATAGCGTGCACTAGGAAGGAGGTGCTATACTTCATCTGGCGTTTGACGACTAAATCTGACCTCTTTCCACAGGCAGCTGGTATCAACAAGAGAATTGCTCGCACCATTGGTATTGCAGTGGATTCACGGCGCCGCAACAAGTCTACAGAGTCCCTTCAAGCCAATGTGCAGAGGTTAAAGGAATACCGTTCTAAACTGATCCTCTTCCCAACTAGGCCATCTGCTCCCAAGAAGGGTGATAGCTCTGTAAGTCCTATGCTCTGCTTTGTATGCTTTATGTAACCCTGTAAGAATGGACAGCTAAAAAACTGGCGTACATTCACTTGACTCAGTCAGTCACTCCTTAAAGGGAGTGAACCCAATTTTTTTTCTTTCGTGGTTCAGATAGAGCATGCAACTTTCTAATTTACTCCTATTAATTTTTCTTCGTTCTCTTGCTATCTTTATTTGGAGAAGAATGCATCAAAGCTTTTTTTTTTTTTGGTTCAGACTCTGAACAGCACTTTTCTATTGTATGGATTTATCCACCAATCAGCAAGAACAACCCCTGTTTGTTCACCAAGAATGGGCCGGCATCTAAACTTGCATTCTTGCATTTCAAATAAAGATACCAAGAGAATGAAGAAAATTTGATAATAGGAGTAAATTAGAAAGTTGCTTAAAATTGCATGCTCAATCTGAATCACAATTTGGGTTCAGTGTCTCTAATGAAATGGGCTAGGCTTGTAGGGAGCACAGACCTAATTGACTAATGTCAAATTATTTACAGTCTTATATTTCTTACTGTTTGTTAAAGTGCCAATGCATATATAGAATAGAAAATGTTAAAAAAAATGTTTCTGGTACCTATCCCCTCCAGGAGCATGATTTTCATGTAAGCCTTCTAGTTTTTCTATAATCGGTATATGTGTCAAAACGAGCTATTTCAAAATAAAGGTTAAAGGAGCCATTTGTAAAGTATTTAATACATTCTAGCAGAATAGTGATCATTGAGAACACAAAAGTGGGGGGAAGTTATATCCCTTTTGATGTCTGAAGTCAAGTCTAAGTTGGTTCCTTTAAATGAGGCAGTAGTGGGTGGAATTTGACTATTTAAAGCAGTTGCTGTTTTTGTTTCTAAAATGTTTAGACTTAACTGATATTTCTAGAAATGTATTGTAATGAGGTGATTACTGTCCCTTTAATGTTAGAGACCATAAACTTCTTAACATTTTTATCTAAAATGTTATGCATAATGGAACCACTTAAATTTATTTAGCAATATTTTGTAATGTATTTTAGTTCTGAAAACTTAGCAATTTTCTAATTGTCAGAACTTGAAATGCTCCCTGCTGACTTCTCATGGCTAGCTCTAATTGTCTTCATTAGGTTTTAAATGGACATGAAACCCAGCATTTTTCTGTCATGATTCCGATAGAACATAGAATTTTAAACAACTTTTCAATTTACTTCTGTTATCTAATTTGCTTAAGTATCTTGGCATCCTTTCGTTGAAGCAGTAATGCACTACTGGGAGCTAGTTAATGCTGATTGGTGACTGCACATATATTTCTCATGCTACTGGCTCACCCAATGCATCTTCTGAGTCTACCTAGGTATCCCTTTCAACAAAATAACAAGGGAACAAAGTAAATTAAATGGGAAAATAAAAAATCACATGCTCTATCTGAATCATGAGAGGATTTAGTTTTTTTTGAATATGACCTCCTATGGAATTAAGCCTAGATTGGCTCAAACAAATAAGGCTAATGGTGGAGTTTGGCTATTAAAAAAAACTGCAGTAATAGTTTGTTTTAAAAAGTTTAGACTTTCTTTATGTTCAAAAGTGACACAATAGAATGTTCTTGGTTTTTACCATCCCTTTAAGGGAACTTTAAACTCAGTTATTTTCTAGTATGTATGATGTAAATATTAACTGCTTAAAAGGGAGTTTACTCCAGGATTTGTTTTAAAAGGTAGATAATCCCTTTATTACCATTTTTCCCACACGGTTATATTAATGCTTTTTTACGGTTGTAATCGCATTTTAATCTAAGGCTCTGCAGACTTCCCCCTTATTTCACTTCTTTTGATAGTTGAATTTTAGCGGACTCATAAATAACTCCACGGGAGTGAGCACAATGTTACCCATATGACACAAACTAGCGCTGCCTAGCTGTGAAACTGTCAAAATGTGCTGAGATAAGAGGCGGCGTGCAAGGACTTAGAAACTGGCATATAAGCCTACTTGTGTTTAGCTTTCAACAAAGAATACCAAAAGAACAAAGTAAATTTGAAATCACATGCCTTGTCTGAATCATGAAAGTTAAATTTTGAATAGGCTGTCCCTTTTTAAATTGTGCACAATTGTTACTTTAAACTATAACTCACACTCAAGATCATTTGTACACCTCACTGCTTAACATCTCACCCCCCCTAACAAAATTGAATACCCTATTAGGTGCAACATATAAAGTACTTGTGATGTCTGAGAAAACATGTTGGTGAGTAAATCTATTCTTAAACTCATGGTAAATCTTTGCGTGTTTGAAATTTTAGCCTGCATCTGAATAAATGAAGTGGGCCTTCATTCATGATTTTTAATTGCAAATGCTATAAAAAAAATCATGATTAAAGGTCCACTTCATTTACTCCTTAAATGCAGGCTAGTGTTTCAAATACGCTAAGGTTTACCATCACTTTAAAGATAAGATATGCACTTAGTATTTCAGCATCATTTTTAACAAGTTACATTTTTGTAACTCTGAGGAAATATTAAACTAGATATTCATGATTCATAGATTGCAATGTGAAACAACTTTCCAATTGTATCAGCGTTTAAAACTGTTAGCTAAATTTGCATTATTGAGTGATTAACTTAAACTCCCCAAACTACTCCACAGCTTGTTGCAAGGGTCAGGTTTGTAAAGTCTACAAGATGCACTCTAGTCTTTCTGAGCAACATGGAGAAAATCTTATTGATAACATTTAATGTGGGATTTAATTTGCTTTTAATGTCTTCCCAGTCAGTGGAAAGTGCTTTACCTAGGAAACATTCTCACTGAATAATACAGGAATGATTTTTAATCATTCATACTTTATCTTTATTGGTTTATTCAATCGTACACGTTTAAAACGCTTAAACTCTCTAGATATCAATATATAGCATTGGTGAAATGTTGGTAGATGTGAAAATTGTAGATGTGAAACATTGTACTTGGTTTGTATAATATCAAGCAGTCAGATACAAACTATCTTTATATAGCCGGTTATTAATACATAGTGCTGTAACAAGAGGACCTGTTAATGTGTGATGTCGGATTGCGAGATTAAATCTATCTAGCTAATACTCTATCTTTAATTAAGCCCTTGCTTGCACAGTCAACTTTATTACAGCTGTTCAGTGTAATAGATTCTGTCTGCTTATGCCCCCTCTATATAGCGAGGGCTAGATAAAACGTTTAACTGACTTGTTTCACTATCCTAGCATAACGTCTTTCAGAATATAACACACATTTACAAGCTATTGGCAATCATAGGGAGTAAGCGGTTAAAAAATGAGTATGCACTCTCTGATGCCTGACACTTGTTTCGCTCACGCTTCCTCAAAGGGGTTACACGCCGGCTTTTTGGTAAATCTATTTACTGGTTTATAAGTCCCACTGTGTGTGTGTGTGTGTGTGTTTGATCATGATGAATTATCTTGATTCTGATTGGTAGGATTGCATGTCAATCATGTTTAGGTATCCAGTGGGGATATATTCATTCAAAGCCTTATGCTATTCTCGGTTACATGTTGCAAACTTATGCGTGTTGGTTACGATAATGTTACTTTATCAGGGAGTTATTTATGTTGCTGAAGAATAAGTTCTAAATTTTCTTATTGTACATAAATTTGAGGATTCAAATTTGTGGTCTACCCTCTATGCAGTCAAATGATGACACTGTCTCCGGAATCTCTGATTCTTTGTGATGACTTAATTTGAACCTTTTTCCAGCTGATGACTGCAGACCTGTCATGTTGAGTTGATTGTGAATTTGTTAACTCTGGCTTAAACTTTTTTTTTTTTTTTTTTCTTCCATTTTGCAGGCTGAAGAGCTGAAGATGGCCACTCAGCTTAAAGGACCAGTCATGCCTATTCGCAATGTAAGTCTTTTCTCAGAAAACCCTGGATATTTGCTAAATCTACTGACCTTTTATTAATTGAGCTTTAACTTTCTGCTGACTTAGAATGCTTTACTTAATAGGTTTTCACTGATCTCTTAATATATTTAAAAAAGAGAGAAAATTGACCTAGAACTAACAAATATATTAATGTTCTGAATGTGGGAATTCTTTTAAAGAGCCGGCTTTCTGGCAGTAACAGATAATGCTAAATGTATACAGTTTTAAGGTAAACTGTACAGTTTGTGTTGGGTAATTCCAAATAATTTGTATAACTAGTTGATATGTGCTTCCGGAGGTTTTGTATACCTTGGAAGGTGGCAGCCGCTTGTGCCTTTTGGCTATTTAGTGTAAATTTGGCTCTGAAAATAGCCGAATGTACATATCTATCTAATAACTAGATCTTTGGCTGGATTAAAGGAAGACATTTCAGAGGTAAATATATGCTTGACCTTTAACTTTTTTATTTATTTTCAGGTCTTCAAGAAAGAGAAGGCAAGAGTTATCACAGAAGAAGAGAAGAACTTCAAAGCCTTTGCTAGCCTGCGTATGGCACGTGCAAATGCTCGGTTGTTCGGCATCCGGGCCAAGAGAGCCAAGGAAGCCGCAGAGCAGGACGTGGAGAAGAAAAAGTAAAACTATTGAACTGTTAATAAAAGAAACTATCCTTGTACTTTCTAATTCTTGAGTCTTTTTGTAAACATACGTTGGGCTTAAGCACCATCTAGATAGTCAATACTAATTTCTAGTATCTATACCATAGGTGCGTAAAACACTATTACTATGTTGCAGTTTAACGCATGCGCAAAGTATTCTGTAATGCATATAACAGCCGTTAACTTTGTGGGAAATATCTGTGTAATTGGAGCTATTGAAGAAGCACAAATGTGTTCAGCTAGTTTCCAGAAGTGCATTGAAACGTCAATGAAAATGGGCATAGTTCAGCCACCATTTAGCAGCAAGCTCCTGAGAAAAATTGTATTTATCTGAATCGTGAAAAGAGAATATTTGGGTTTCATGTCCCTTTAAAGGGACACTGAACCCAAATATTTTCTTTTGATTCATATAGAGCATGCCATTTTAAGCAACTTTCTAATTTACTCTTTTTTTTCTCTTCATTCTTTTGATATCTTTATTTAAAAAGCAAGAATGTAAGTTTAAAAGCCGGCCCATTTTTGGTTCACAACCTGGGTTCTTGCTGATTGGTGGATAAATTCACCAACCAATTAAACAAGTGCTGTCCAGGGTCTAAACCAAAAATTGTCTGGCTCCTTAGCATAAATGCCTTTTTCAAATAAAGATAGCAAGAGAACAAAGAAAATTGATAATAGGTGTAAATTAGAAAGTTTCTTTTTTTTTTTTTTTTTTTTTTATACCAACAGAAGTTGCCCAACTTATTTTTGTTATTTGCATCTCTACAATCTGAGCACAGTTTGTAGAGATCTTTTAAAAACCATACTAAAGAGTTTTCTCATCCTGCTTTTGACGAATTAGAGGTGTTGGTGATCTTTGGTCCTAAGAAGCCGTAATATAGCATGTAGTTAGGTTGCTCAAGGTGAGTTTAAAAAAAAAAAAAAAAATGGTCCTCCCATCTTAACATTGTAAGGACTAATAATTGGTTTTGAGTGTAATGCCTTGGAGTAAAGAGCTTGGATCATTTGCTTCAAGTTTTGAAATGAACAATTTTTTTTTTTCTTTTTTTTTTTTTTCTTTAGGGCCTTCTAAAATATATAATTCTGTGTAAAGTTGACTGTCTTTAAATCTGTAGATTTTAAGTTGATCTATATGCAAATATCAGACCTGCCACAATTTGTTTTATAAGAAATGGCTTCTACAAAACATATTGCCTACAAGCTGGGACGTAAAATTCATCCGTCTGTTTAAAATGAAAACTTTATCTAGTTCAAGATGGTAAAATAGCAGGTTAACTTTTCCATACTAGTCCGAAAACAAACCAATATAAATTTTAAGTCCATTCCTTTACTGGGAACAACCATGTGCTGTCATCGGGGGGGGGGGCACTGACTACGCCTATCCACCCAGCTGCCACTATGGGGAGGATGTGGGCATGAAGGGGTTAATAGCACACACTTGTTCCCTTTTATCTCTACAGAGGACCTGAAAGGACACCAAATTAACCCCCAAATCCTGCCTACACCACCCCAGTTTAACACTGCTGCCACCACCAAGAGTTTTGAATAAGGGTGTCTTGGAAACCCAATAACTAACACAACAGTTGGGTTAACGTGCCTTTTTAACCTTGTCTCTTCAGAGTGACTTCAGATATTAGAGCCCGAAGACAGAATTGGATTTTCTATGTTTATGAATATTTTTTATTTTTTTTTCTCCGTTACATTCAATTACAACTTAGTCTCCCTTTGTCTTGTGCAGCCCCACCACCCTGGTGGTGTATGTCTGAATCTCACTGCATTCCTTAAATAGACAGTAAACACCTGAATTTTTGTTTAAAAAGGTGGATAATACCTTTACGCCCTAGTTTTGCATAACCAACAGTCATAATATAATTTTTACCTCTTGGATTACCTTATATCTAAGCCTCTGCAAACTGCCCGCTTATTTCAGTTCTTTTGACACTTGCATTTTTAGCCAATCATTGCTGACTCCTAGGAGCCTCATGTGCCTGAGCTCAATGTTGTCTAACGCCCTCTAGTGGTGAAAAACTGTCAAAATGTGAGTTGCACTGATTACTGACTGTTGCAAACACACTGCTGTCCCACTCACTGACTACACATGCAGTCAGGAGCCAATGTGCTGCCAATGGGAATAGTTCCAGTTCCCACTGAGCTGTGCCAATAGTTTAAGATCTGTAGCCCACTAGGTATCAATCACAAGTCAACCATGTGATATGAGTAGCAAGCAGGCGGAAAGTCGGAAACAAAGTTGTGCTGAAGCAGGGACACACCTACACACTGCTGCCGTTGCACTGTCACGACAGTTTGGAAAGCACTCCTCTAGATGGTCACTCCCTTGATCTTACTTTTAGCCATAGATGCACAATCTCAGATTTCAGAAACTCCCATTTTTCTCGCTGACCATCTCACCTGTAACATCCCTCCCTACAATGCTCTCTCTAACTTCTCTCTTCCATCCACTCCTTTTTCTGCCCTGACCAATCTATCCGCCACTACAACTCCACCCTTACATCAGTCCTTGACAATCTGGCCCCACCTACCAGATCTTGAAAACCATACTCCTCTGACACTGTACCTATGCCGATGTTCCCGTACTGCTAAGCGACACTGGAGAAAATCTGAGTTCAGTTGACTTTCTTCACTACCAGTTCATCTTGGACTCTTACTATTCTGCCCTTAATCTATAAAAGCAATATTATTCTCTAATCGTAGCTCTACTCTTTTTTTTTTCCTTCAAACCCAAAACGTCTGTTCTCCACGTTCAATACTCTTCTCTGCCCACACCCACCTCCTACTACAACTTCTCTCTCAGCTCAAGATTTTGCCAGCCACTTCAATAACAAAATCGACTTAATCAGAAATGAAATTGGCTCTCAACATACTACCAGTTAACCACCCCCACCCCACTATTGTCCCCGCCATCTTAAGTACTGGCAGAAAGTCTGCCAGTACTAAAATAAACGATTTAAAAAAAAAGCATATTTACATATGCTGTGTTTAGGATCCCCCCTTAGCCCCCAACCTGCCTGATCCCCCCCCCAAAACAGCTCTCTAAGCCTCCCCCTCTGCCTTATTGGGGGCCATCTTGGGTACTGGCAGCTGTCTGCCGGTACCCATTTTGCACAATCAAATGTTTATTTCTTTTTTATTTTTTTTTATTTTTTCTGTAGTGTAGCTTCCCCCCCCCCCCCCCCCCCCCCCCCCACGGACCAACCCCCACCACCTAAATAACGAATAAGGTTTTTTTTAAAAAATTACTGGTCCCACTTTTATTTTGGGACACTTTATTTTTTTTCTGTAGTGCAGCGGTCCCCGGCGCGCGCCCCCCCACGTGCGCGCGCCCGGACTTGCACGCCCACGATCCCGCCCCCCTCCACATGACCAGGGCCATCGATGGCCGCCACCCACCTCCCACACCGGCTCCCACCCACCAACGATACCGGCCATCGATGTCCGGTGCAGAGAGGGCCACAGAGTGGCTCTCTCTGCATCGGATGGCCATCTAAGGTTATTGCAGGATGCCTCCATATCGAGGCATCACTGCAATAAACGGAAAGCAGCTGGAAGCGAGCAGGATCGCTTCCAGCTGCTTTCCACACAGAGGACGTGCAGGGTACGTTCTCAGGCATTAACTGCCTTTTTTCTGAGGACGTACCCTGCACGTCCTCGGTCATTAAGGGGTTAAAAAGAAACAGCTGTCCGAGATGATTGGAGAATAGCAAATGTAATACCTCTTCATAAAAAGGGCAGTAGAGAAGAATCTGGCAACTACAGGCCAGTTAGTTTAACTTCAGTAGTAGGGAAATTAATGGAAAGCCTCTTAAAAGAAAGAATTATGACTTACATAAAGACAAACAATTTAGAGGACCAAAATCAGCATGGTTTTACTTCAGGGAGATCATGTCAGACTAATCTAATTGACTTCTTTGATTATGTAACAAAAGTATTAGACAAGGGTGGAGCAGTTGATGTAGCATATCTAGATTTCAGCAAAGCATTTGACACTGTCCCACACAATAAACTAATTTACAAACTATATCTCCTTGGTCTAGATTCAAAAATTGTGAACTGGGTGGAATGCTGGCTTAAGGACAGAAAACAAAGTGTCTTAGTAAATGGAGTTCATTCAGCAGAGGGGGCTGTTACTAGTGGTGTTCCTCAGGGGTCAGTTCTGGGGCCTGTTTTGTTTAACATATTTATCTGCGATATCAGCAAAGGGCTACAGGGGAAAGTATGTCTCTTTGCAGATGATACAAAAATTTGCAACAGAGTGGATGTTCCAGGGGGGGGGGGGGGGTTAGACAAAATGAGAAGTGATATACAACAATTGGAGGATTGGACAAACGACTGGGATCTAAAGTTTAACACAGCAAAGTGTAAAATAATGCATTTAGGGAAGAAAAATCCAAATGTTAATTACAGACTCCATGACACTTTACTGACTGTTACAGATGAGGAACAGGACTTGGGAATTATTATTTAAGATGATTTAAAACTTAGTAAACAATGTAGTAATGCAGTGAGTAAGGCTAGCAGAATGCTTGGATGTATTGGTAGAGGTATTTGCAGCAGAAATAGTAAGGTTCTTATGCCACTTTATAGATCATTAGTTAGGCCTCATCTTGAGTATTGTGTGCAGTTCTGGAGGCCATATCTTCAGAAGGATATTAACAAACTTGAATCTGTGCAAAGGAGGGCTACCAAAATGGTACATGGGCTAAAAAATAAAACTTACCAGGATAGGCTCAATGACCTAAATATATATAGCTTAGAGGAGAGAAGGGAAAGAGGTGATATGATAGCAACTTTCAAGTACATTAAAGGGTTTAGTAAAACTGAGGCTGTGGGTATTTTACATAAAATGGAAAATTCAAGAACAAGGGGTCATGAGCTCAAGCTAAAGGGTAGTAGATTCAGGAGTAATTTGAGGAAGCACTTCTTTACAGAAAGAGTGATTGATGTATGGAATAAACTTCCTCAAGAGGTAGTAGCAACAAACACTGTGGGGGACTTTAAAAATGCATGTGACAAGCATAAGGCTATCCTACGAACTAGATAAGTTTATACTGTTAGGTAAGGTCGGGCAGACTTGCTGGGCCTATGGCTCTTATCTGCCGTCAATATCTATGTTTCTATGAAAGATAACTCCTTTATTACCCATTCCCCAGTTGTGCATAACCAACAGTTATAATACACGTTTTTAACTCTGTAATTACCTTGTATCTAAGCTTCTGCTGACTGCCCCCTTATTTCAGTTCTTTTGACAGACTTGCATTTTAGCCAATCAGTGCTCACTCCTAGGTCACTTCACGTGCATGAGCTCAATGTTATCTATATGAAACACATGAACTAATGCCCTCTAGTGGTCAAAATGCATTCAGGTTAGGGGCAGTCTTCAAGGTCTAAGATATTAGGATATGAACCTTTTAGCTTTCAACTAAGAATACTAAAAGAACAAAGCAAAATTTGTTAAAAAATTAAATTGGGAAGCTGCTTAAAATTACATGCCCTATTTAAATCATGATCGTTTATTTTGGACTTGACTGTCCCTTTAAATATCTGTAAGAAAAGGCAGAAGATCTCGAAAATAGGTCTGGCCGTAATAATCTTAGACTGGTGGGACCACCTGAATCGGTCCTAAACAAGGATCTGTTAGATTTTGTCCAACATCCGCTACCCAAACTACTTAATATACCATTGGGAGTACAACCAATAGTGGTAGAAAGAGTACATCACATAAGCCATGACAGCGTTGTGATGGATCACAGAGGCCCACGACAAGTTATATTCAAGCTTTTGAACTACCAGGACAAAGTGGCCATACTACAAGCATATCGACAAATTCCTTAAGTGAAATATCAAGAAAAAAACCCTACTCTTCCAGGACATCTCAATGGAGATGGCTCGCAGGCGAAAAGGATTTCAACTCTCCAAAGGAGCTGCAGCACTACCTCACTAAAGAGCAGCTGAGGGAAAGCAACCAGACTGAGAAATAGCTTTTCTGGAAAAGGATTTTGATGACCTGGGGGACTCCATCCATAACAGATGCAATGGCAGTCAACAAGAATTTATTGACGCAAGGCCTCTATCGTTTATTCTACATGCATAGATTTGATGTTTTTCAAAGTTTGTTTGTTATTATTAAGGTTTGTAGCTATCCCTCTCTTCCAGCAAAGTTAATGGTTAAAGTCTATCAGACAACCACATAAATGTTTCATGCAAAGCACATGCAGAACTGAAATGCTGACACAAGATGGAAGGTCAAGGGTATGTGAAAACACAATTTTGCTGTTATATATTAGGTATGATAAGTTATTTGTGTTGCTACTGTTCAATCTCTTCACTATTACCAGAAATGTTATATATACTGTATTATTTAAATGACTGTGAATGCTAAGGTTAATATAGTCTTGTGGAACCTGGGGGGCAATCACATCTCCAGCAAAAAGTTCAATCATACTTTTGAGGTTAAAAACTAGGAATACAGACCTACAGGAGACGCATCTCACTGTGGCAGAACACCTCAAATTGAAAAAGGGATGGGTGGGTGAAATAGTCTATACCCCTGATACAGGACGGAAAGGAGGGGTAGCCATTCTATTTAAAAAAGACCTACCAGTTTATATCCAAAAGAAAATCATTGATAAGGAGGGCAGATTTATCATTTTAAAGATCTTAATATGTAAAATTCCCTATTGTTTATGCAATGTGTATGGCCGTAACACAAAGAAAAAGACATTCTGGTTCAAATTGCAATCCATACTGCTCACCATGACTAAAGATCCCCCTAATTGTAGGGGGAGACTTTAATATAGCCCAGTGCACCCCCCTAGACAGATTCCAAGACATTCCAAGACCCTGCCCCACACACTCTTAAAAAGGTCCTACCACCCAGTGTTGACTTAATACATACATTTAAAAATAATCTGAACATAGTAGATATCTGGAAAGCCAGAAACCCTGACAATAGAGAATATACATGTGTATCGAAAACACATAATACTCTGTTTAGAATAGACTATTTCCCGACCTTGCAGACGATTCACACACAAATAGCAGATGTAGGCATTCCTCAAATAGGGATATCGGATCAAGCACCCATATGGATCCAATTAGAAACGCAAACCAAAAAGCCTAAAACTTCAAACTGGCGATCCCCCCATTTTATAACACATAATTCAGCATTTAAAGCCTGTCTTCAAGCTAAGTGGAATGACTACAACTCTCTAAACACCCCAAGTAAGAATTACTTTGATTCTTAAAGCAGTGATGAGGGTGAAATCACGTCTTTCACTGATCTTAAAAAAGCACCTAATATTGTTAAAGACGTCTTGTTTAGAGGGCTTATATTAGCATGGAAAATGCCTCATGAGCGTGGAGTCAGAGAGGAGAAGGCAACAAACATTTGCCCCTTTGTGGCAAACTTACTTTCCTACCGGGCCTAATGGGCAAAGGTTTGAAAAATGTGGGTCAATTATTAGACTATCCTAACAAGGGAGTTCCTACCTTTAGAAAGTTGCAAGAGAAGTATAGCTTATCCAATCAGCAACACTTTGCATATCTGCAAGTCAGACATTACCTAACTGAACTGATACGACAGACTCCACATATCTGGAAAAAAAAAATCACAATGGGATTTACTGACATCACTGTACACACAGGGAAATAGATCAATCTCACTTATATATGAGATGCTGCTAGAGTCACAAGCAGATGCAGTACTGACTTGAATAACTGAACAGTGTGGAGGAGATAGAGAATGCAATTTAACTAAGGAAGATATCGCACACAGCTTTGAAAATGTCAGAAAAGCCACTTTATCAGAAACATTAAAGGGCCACTGTAAGTAAATATTTTCTATGCCTGTTACTAACTAACTACCCCAAATACGCTTTTTATCAATAGCATTTCATTAACATATCTCTACCGAATATCAGAAATCTTGTCTGCAAATTTAATTGTTTTCCAAACCCACTCCGTGGGTATCCGTTGCTCTGTACCAATCCGTTTACAATACCTAGGTTTCAAAATGGCGCTTTAAACACAAAGTTATTGGTTTAAGTATTTTGAACATGCAGTGCTGAAAATAGTGGGCAGGATAACGTGATATCATCGTCGAATAAAAGATATAACTTTTAGAACGTTATGAAACTTCGTTTTGGAGAAAATATAGGTCAGTAGGTTTTAATTAATGTTTATTAACTTTAATATGTTAGTTGTTTAGCTTAAAAATTATAACAGAAAGTAATCCTTTAAGAAAGACACAATGCAAACTGATACATAGAGGATATTGAAGAAAAATGGAGGCGCAGTTTTCAACTGTGTAGGTGCTAAAATGTTACCTAGGGAAAGACCCCTTCTGAAGGAGCATTCACAGCTCTGTTGTACAGTATCAGCTAGGGCATCGTCTGCAGCCAAAAGTCTAAAATGCTTTTGCACTACCCCACAAATTTTGTGATACCGATCACTATAATCCGTGACAAAGAAAGCCCCTTTTCTATTTTCGAAAAGAGGATATGTCACACCTAAATTAGGATCCAAATGGAACCCCTCTATAGAGAATAAATGCACAAAATGTTAATTCATAAATCCCTCCATAAGCCACTTAATGTGGAATTGCCAAAAATGGTACTTGAGTACTGGCTCAAGAAAATATGCAATCTTGAAGAATCTCTTACTTGGAACTTGATAGTGACATTAATAGGAGAGGAACAGAAGCTCAGACATACAAAATTGATTAACACCATCCTGTTGATGGCAAGGAAATTAATACTAATGCAATGGATTACCGACAAACCCCCTACCATTGCAAAACTTAATAAAATCCCGATATCAGCAATTACTAATTGAACAGGCAGATGTCAAGGTAGATGTGGTCAACAGAATAAAAATTTTTTTAAAAAAAAAATGGGATGTATTCATATTGTCTCAACCAAAACATGTTCAGAAATATATTATAGCTCCTGTCTCGTCCTCAACATATATACTAGAGGAATATCTAAGAGGGAATTGGATATTTCATGCATAAGTGGTGGTTGTAACAAAACAAAACAAAAATGTGGTTAAAGTTGTTGGGTGGACTGAAAGAGAGGAATAGTCTTTTTATACATCTTTTAGGAGAGTGAATAGCTTTAATTTTAATTTAATTAAGTTTATTGTTAAAGGGACAGTCTAGTCCAAAATAAACTTTCATGATTCAGATAGAGAATGTAATTTTAAACAATTTTCCAATTTACTTTAAAAAAAAATAAAAAAAAAATATTTTAATTTTTATTAAGGACAATGTTGTATTTTATGAACACACCTAACTTTAATATCAGACTGTTATTTCCATGGACATTATTGGATATTGAAATTCTAAGGGACATTTGTCTACAAAATCAAGGATACAAAGGGTTAAATGCACACTGACCTACAGTTACCAGCTTTTCCAGTTCAGAGGTGATGAGACAAAGATAAGTGAAACCCAGTTGGAAATCTGATGAATTACTGTATGTAAGCAATAGATCAAAAGGATATCACAGGATTCACTAAGACATTTTACAACCCAATATTTAGCATTTCAGCACAGATGGCCTTTTCATCACAGATGGTGTACAAGGCCCTGATTTTATCTCTGTTCACCAATAGCCTAAGGACGTCACATTCTACCCCCCTGACCTAATGATGTCATCTGGTCTCTGACTGAAGAATTTACAGCTGAGTGTGGGCTGGGCTGTGTGAAAGAATGAATGACTATATAAGTTAGTTGCCATTGTAGGCTAGGCTAAGCTCTCTTCTCACTCACCTCTTCCCTTCCATCTCTCTCTCTCCCCTTTCCTTCCCTTACATTAGTTAGTAACTTGTTTCTATGTAAATACTTATTTTCTCTATAATGAAAGAAATAATTTCATCAAGCAGCGTCCTGATTTCCTAAGCTAAAGGTAATATTAGTGAGGAAACAGTAACTAAAAAGTTAGCAGATTCTACATTTGGCACCCCATACGGGACGTGGATAAATCACTAATTCCACGTTGAACTACAGCTGAATTTGCTAAACTGAAGTACAGAAGCTGCAAGAATTCTTTGTGAATAGAGGCCGAACCGGACCTGTGTGGGAAGTGAACAGATCTACAAGACACTGTGTAGTGAGAAAGCTGCAAGTACCGTAAGTATATGTTTCTTTATGTTTATGTTATATTCCTGTATGCTACAGAAAAGTAATTAATTGTTTCTTGCTGAATTAAGTTTACTAAAATCTGAAAACAAGAGAGTAACCAGACATCTCTGAGGGTAAAGTGTAATAGGCATAGCCCAGTTTTACATGCAGCTCAAAAGGAGATCCCTCTAGGTCTAGATTTTAGGCTAATAATGCAAAAGGTTTGTTGATGTTAGATGTGTACTTGTGAGTGTGTACATCTGTACTGTGTATAGTGTGTTGTGTTAATCCGGTGTGTGTGTTAGTAAGAATGGAACTGGTTGAGAAATACATTAAGAAATATGCCTCTATAACATTTATTACATGTGCAGAAGACCCATTGACACGTCAGTTTTATGATGTAATTAAACAATGTGAAAAGCACAATAATGAACTAAATAGAAAACTGTTTCAGAAAGACATAGAAAAAAGAGAGCTAAGTAATTTACTAAGTATGTTTCTAAGAATGAAAGAGATTGCTGAACAGAAAGAGTTGGAATGGAAGGCAGAAAGAACTGCTATCATAGAACAGCTGGATAAACTTGGTCAATCTATTATGGCTGTTGCTAGTTCCTCTGAAAAGAGATGTGAGTGTGATACACTGAGTGAAGAGATAGTCAAACTTACTAAACTGAATGCTGAGCTACAAGAGTGGCTTAATGAATGTGAAGTGAGGTGTGGAATGGGAGAGCAATTAGTAACATGTATGGAAGAAAAGGAAATGCAGAGAGAAAATGTTATTGAGTCACTTACGGCAGACTTATGGGAGTCTGAATCACAGCTTTTAAATAAGGAACAATGTATCTTGTCTCTTAAAGCACAGGGGATACAAGACAAATGCAACTTTTACAGGAGTAGTCTAGCACATGTGTGTCCTTTAGAAGTAGATGGTAATGAAAGCCGAACTATAGAACTAGATGAACAAACCCCTAACAATCCTGACAGTCCTTTGTTAATTTTTAACCAAGTCCCCTCTATTCTAACTCCTCAAACATTAGGTAAAAAACAACAAACAGAATGCAGACAAAGCAACCCTCAATTACAGACTAACATAAATAATCATACTAGCTCTTGCTCCCTTACAATACAAGACCGTAATAATTTGTGCCGTATTTTAGGTCACTGATTCCTCCACACCACCTGTAATCCTTTCTAATAAGTTAGAAGCTGTTATTACTCAGTATAATTTAGGCAACAGAGATGCATGTGCTTTGCTCAGGGCCTGGTTGCCATCTCAATTAGCTGCACAGCTAAGGGCACCAGTAGGCACCCATAAAGAAGTTTCTCCTGATATTGATGCAAACTGGGGAAATTCAGGAGACAGATTAAAGGAATTACAGTACATTTTGTGTTGTCGTGATGCCAGAGGTACCAGTGCCATAGCAGATGCAAGTTTAAAGGAAGGAGATGACCCGATTTTGTTTTGCACTGAGTACCTTGCACTGTACAGGCAACTTTGTATTTATTTTAACCAGGTACAATAGCTATTAAATAGTTAATAACTATTATATAGTTACCTAGTTAAAATAATTACAAAATTACCTGTAAAATAAATCCTAACCTAAGTTACAATTAAACCTAACACTACACTATCAATAAATAAATTAAATAAACTACCTACAATTATCTACAATTAAACCTAACACTACACTATCAATACATTAATTAAATACAATACCTACAAATAAATACAATGAAATAAACTAACTAAAGTACAAAAAATAAAAAAGAACTAAGTTACAAAAAATTAAAAAATATTTACAAACATTAGAAAAATATTACAACAATTTTAAACTAATTACACCTACTCTAAGCCCCCTAATAAAATAACAAAGACCCCCAAAATAAAAAAATGCCCTACCCTATTCTAAAATTAAAATAGAAAAGCTCTTTTACCTTACCAGCCCTGAAAAGGGCCCTTTGCGGGGCATGCCCCAAAAAATTCAGCTCTTTTGCCTGTAAAAAAAAACATACAATACCCCCCCCCCCAACATTACAACCCACCACCCACATACCCCTAATCTAACCCAAACCCCCCTTAAATAAACCTAACACTAAGCCTCTGAAGATCTCCCTACCTTGTCTTCACCACGCCGGGTTCACCGATCGATCCAGAAGAGCCTCCAATGTCTTGATCCAAGCCCAAGCGGGGGGCTGAAGATGTCCATGATCCGGCTGAAGTCTTCATCCAAGCGGGAGCTGAAGAGGTCCATGATCCGACTGAAGTCTTCTATCAAGCGGCATCTTCAATCTTCTTTCTTCCGGATCCATGTAGTTCATCCCGCCGACGCGGAACATCCATCTTCACCGATGACTTCCCGAAGAATGACGGTTCCTTTAAGGGACGTCATCCAAGATGGCGTCCCTCGAATTCCGATTGGCTGATAGGATTCTATCAGCCAATTGGAATTAAGGTAGGAAAATTCTGATTGGCTGATGGAATCAGCCAATCAGATTCAAGTGCAATCAGATTGAGCTCACATTCTATTGGCTGTTCCGATCAGCCAATAGAATGCAAGCTCAATCTGATTGGCTGATCGGATCAGCCAATCGGATTGAACTTGAATCTGATTGGCTGATTCCATCAGCCAATCAGAATTTTCCTACCTTAATTCCAATTGGCTGATAGAATCCTATCAGCCAATCGGAATTCGAGGGACGCCATCTTGGATGACGTCCCTTAAAGGAACCGTCATTCGTCGGGAAGTCGTCGGTGAAGATGGATGTCCAAGATGGCGTCCCTCGAATTCCGATTGGCTGATAGGATTCTATCAGCCAATTGGAATTAAGGTAGGAAAATTCTGATTGGCTGATGGAATCAGCCAATCAGATTCAAGTGCAATCAGATTGAGCTCACATTCTATTGGCTGTTCCGATCAGCCAATAGAATGCAAGCTCAATCTGATTGGCTGATCGGATCAGCCAATCGGATTGAACTTGAATCTGATTGGCTGATTCCATCAGCCAATCAGAATTTTCCTACCTTAATTCCAATTGGCTGATAGAATCCTATCAGCCAATCGGAATTCGAGGGACGCCATCTTGGATGACGTCCCTTAAAGGAACCGTCATTCGTCGGGAAGTCGTCGGTGAAGATGGATGTTCCGCGTCGGCGGGATGAACTACATGGATCCGGAAGAAAGAAGGGCATTTTTTTATTTTGGGGGTCTTTGTTATTTTATTAGGGGGCTTAGAGTAGGTGTAATTAGTTTAAAATTGTTGTAATATTTTTCTAATGTTTGTAAATATTTTTTTATTTTTTGTAACTTAGTTCTTTTTTATTTTTTGTACTTTAGTTAGTTTATTTCATTGTATTTATTTGTAGGTATTGTATTTAATTAATTTATTGATAGTGTAGTGTTAGGTTTAATTGTAGATAATTGTAGGTAGTTTATTTAATTTATTTATTGATAGTGTAGTGTTAGGTTTAATTGTAACTTAGGTTAGGATTTATTTTACAGGTAATTTTGTAATTATTTTAACTAGGTAGCTATTAAATAGTTATTAACTATTTAATAGCTATTGTACCTGGTTAAAATAAATACAAAGTTGCCTGTACAGTGCAAGGTACTCAGTGCAAAACAAAATCGGGTCATCTCCTTCCTTTAAACTTGCATCTGCTATGGCACTGGTACCTCTGGCATCACGACAACACAAAATGTACTGTAATTCCTTTAATCTGTCTCCTGAATTTCCCCAGTTTGCATCAATATCAGGAGAAACTTCTTTAAAATAATTACAAAGTTGCCTGTAAAATTAATATTAATCCTAAAATAGCTACAATATAATTATAATTTATATTGTAGCTATATTAGGATTTATTTTACAGGTAAGTATTTAGCTTTAAATAGGAATAATTTATTTAATAAGAGTTAATTTATTTTGTTAGATTTAAATTATATTTAACTTAGGGGGGTGTTAGTGTTAGGGTTAGACTTAGCTTTAGGGGTTAATACATTTATTAGAGTAGCGGTGAGGCCCGGTCAGCAGATTAGGGGTTAATTATTGTAGGTAGGTGGAGGCGACGTTGGGGGCGGCAGATTAGGGGTTAATAAATATAATATAGGGGTCGGCGGTGTTAGGGGCAGCAGATTAGGGGTACATAGGGATAATGTAGGTTGCGGCGGTGTACGGAGCGGCAGATTAGGGGTTAATAATAATATGCAGGGGTCAGCGATAGCGGGCGGCAGATTAGGGGTTAATAAGTGTAAGGTTAGGGGTGTTTAGACTCGGGGTAAATGTTAGGGTGTTAGGTGCAGACTTAGGAAGTGTTTCCCCATAGGTACAATGGGGCTGTGTTCGGAGCTTAACGCTGCTTTTTTGCAGGTGTTCGGTTTTTTTTCAGCTCAAACTGCCCCATTGTTTCCTATGGGGGAATCGTGCACGAGCACGTTTTTGAGGCTGGCCGCGCCCGTAAGCAACGCTGGGATCGAGAGTTGCAGTGGCGGTAAATTATGCTCTATGCTCCTTTTTTGGAGCCTAACGCACTGAAAACGCAGCCATTCTGTGAACTCTAAATACCAGCAGTATTTAAAAGGTGCGGGGAAAAAAAAAAGCATGCGTTAGCTACGCGGGTCGTTACCGACAAAACTCTAAATCTAGCCGTTAGAGTTTTGTAATTGTTTATTTTTATTCACAGGTTGCTATTCATGAATAAAATGTTTATAGTATAAAGAAATGCATTTCCTCCTTTTTCTTAAAGACCACGTGGTACTTTATGATGAGCTCATATGATGATCATAACCAATTTATTTTAAAAGTCATGGTTTCAAATACTGTTTTATATGTCTATGTTATTTTGTTTGTGTTATTAATGTCATCAATCAATTCTGATTACTTACAGAAGCAACCTATACCATCACCCAAAGAAGCACAAATCATTTTCTGTTGAGAAGACTAGCGGCTAGATTTAGAGTTTTGTCGGTAACGACCCGCGTAGCTAACACTGGCTTTTCCCCCCCGCACCTTTTAAATACCGCTGGTATTTAGAGTTCACAGAAGGGCTGCGTTAGGCTCCAAAAAGGGAGCGTAGAGCATATTTACCGCCACTGCAACTCTCAATACCAGCGGTGCTTACAGACGTGGCCAGTTTCAAAAACGTGCTCGTGCACGATTCCCCCATAGAAAACAATGGGGCAGTTTGAGCTGAAAAAAAACCTAACACCTGCAAAAAAGCAGCGTTCAGCTCCTAACGCAGCCCCATTGTTTCCTATGGGGAAACACTTCCTAAGTCTGCACCTAACACCCTAACATGTACCCCGAGTCTAAACACCCCATACCTTACACTTTTAAACCCCTAATCTGCCGACCCCGCTATCGCTGGCCCCTGCATATTTTTTTTAACCCCTAATCTGCCGCTCTGTACACCGCCGCAACCTACATTATACCTATGTACCCCTAATCTGCTGCCCCTAACACCGCCGACCCCTATATTATATTTATTAACCCCTAATCTGCCCCCCACAATGTCGCCGCCAGCTACCTACAATAATTAACCCCTAATCTGCCGACCGGACCTCACCTCTACTATAATAAATGTATTAACCCCTAATCCGCCTCACTAACCCTATAATAAATAGTATTAACCCCTAATCTGCCCTCCCTAACATCGCTGACACCTAACTTCAAGTATTAACCCCTAATCTGCCGACCGGACCTCACCGCTACTATAATAAATTTATTAACCCCTAAAGCTAAGTCTAACCCTAACACTAACACCCCCCTAAGTTAAATATAATTTAAATCTAACTAAATAAATTAACTCTTATTAAATAAATTATTCCTATTTAAAGCTAAATACTTACCTGTAAAATAAACCCTAATATAGCTACAATATAAATTATAATTATATTGTAGCTATTTTAGGATTAATATTTATTTTACAGGCAACTTTGTAATTATTTTAACCAGGTACAATAGATATTAAATAGTTAATAACTATTTAATAGCTACCTAGATAAAATAATTACAAAATTACCTGTAAAATAAATCCTAACCTAAGTTACAATTAAACCTAACACTACACTATCAATAAATTTATTAAATAAAATACCTACAATTAAATCTAACACTACACTATCAATATATTAATTACATGAAATACCTACAAATAAATACAATTAAATAAACTAACTAAAGTACAAAAAGTACAAAAAGTTAAGTTACAAAAATAAAAAAATTAATTACAAACATAATAAAAATATTACAACAATTTTAAGCTAATTACACATACGCTAAGCCCCCTAATAAAATAACAAAGCCCCCCAAAATAAAAAAATGCCCTACCCTATTCTAAAATTAAAATAGAAAAGCTCTTTTAACTTACCAGCCCTTAAAAGGGCCTTTTGCGGGGCATGCCCCAAAGAATTCAGCTCTTTTGCCTGGAAAAAAAACACAATACCCCCCCAACATTACAACCCACCACCCACATACACCTAATCTAACCCAACACCCCTTAAATAAACCTAACACTAAGCCCCTGAAGATTTTCCTACCTTATCTTCACCACACCGGGTATCACCGATTCGTCCAGGCTCCGAAATCTTCATCCAAGCCCAAGCGGGGGCTGGAGATCCATCATCCGGCTGAAGTCTTCTATCAAGCGGCAAGAAGAAGTCCAGAAGAGGCTCCAAAGTCTTCATCCTATCCGGGCAGAAGAGGAGATCCGGACCGGCAACTATCTTCATCCAAGCGGCATCTTCTATCTTCATCCGATGACGAGCGGCTCCATCTTCAAGACCTCCAGCGTGGATCCATCCTCTTCTTCCGACGTCCTAAGTCCGAATGAAGGTTCCTTTTAATGACGTCATCTAAGATGGCGTCCCTCGAATTCCGATTGGCTGATAGGATTCTATCAGCCAATCGGAATTAAGGTAGGAATCAGCCAATCAGATTCAAGTTCAATCCGATTGGCTGATCCAATCAGCCAATCAGATTGAGCTCACATTCTATTGGCTGATCGGAACAGCAAATAGAATGCAAGCTCAATCTGATTGGCTGATTCAATCAGCCAATCAGATTTTCCCTACCTTAATTCCGATTGGCTGATAGAATCCTATCAGCCAATCGGAATTCGAGGGACGCCATCTTGGATGACATAATTTAAAGGAACCTTCATTCGGACTTAGGACGTCGGAAGAAGAGGATGGATCCGCGCCGGAGGTCTTGAAGATGGAGCTGCTCGTCATCGGATGAAGATAGAAGATGCCGCTTGGATGAAGATGGTTGCCGGTCTCCTCTTCTGCCTGGATAGGATGAAGACTTTGGAGCCTCTTCTGGACTTCTTCTTGCCGCTTGATAGAAGACTTCAGCCAGATGATGGATCTCCAGCCCCTGCTTGGGCTTGGATGAAGATTTAGGAGCCTGGACGGATCGGTGATACCCGGTGTGGTGAAGATAAGGTAGGAAGATCTTCAGGGGCTTAGTGTTAGGTTTATTTAAGAGGGGTTTGGGTTAGATTAGGGGTATGTGGGTGGTGGGTTGTAATGTTGGGGGGGGGGTTATTGTATGTTTATTTTTCCAGGCAAAAGAGCAGAATTCTTTGGGGCATGCCCCGCAAAAGACCCTTTTAAGGGCTGGTAAGGTAAAAGAGCTTTTCTATTTTAATTTTAGAATAGGGTAGGGCATTTTTTTATTTTGGGGGGCTTTGTTATTTTATTAGGGGGCTTAGAGTAGGTGTAATTAGCTTAAAATTGTTGTAATATTTTTATTATGTTTGTAATTATTTTTTTATTTTTTGTAACTTCGCTTTTTTTATTCTTTGTACTTTAGTTAGTTTATTTAATTGTATTTATTTGTAGGTATTTCATGTAATTAATTTATTGATAGTGTAGTGTTAGATTTAATTGTAGGTATTTTATTTAATTAATTTATTGATAGTGTAGTGTTAGGTTTAATTGTAACTTAGGTTAGGATTTATTTTACAGGTAATTTTGTAATTATTTTAACTAGGTAGCTATTAAATAGTTATTAACTATTTAATAGCTATTGTACCTGGTTAAAATAAATACAAAGTTGCCTGTAAAATAAATATAAATCCTAAAATAGCTACAATTTAATTATTCGTTATATTCTAGCTATATTAGGGTTTATTTTACAGGTAAGTATTTAGCTTTAAATAGGAATAATTTATTTAATAAGAGTTAATTTATTTAGTTAGATTTAAATTATATTTAACTTAGGGGGGTGTTAGTGTTAGGGTTAGACTTAGCTTTAGGGGTTAATAAATTTATTATAGTAGCGGTGAGGTCCGGTCGGCAGATTAGGGGTTAATACTTGAAGTTAGGTGTCGGCGATGTTAGGGAGGGCAGATTAGGGGTTAATACTATTTATTATAGGGTTATTGAGGTGGGAGTGAGGCGGATTAGGGGTTAATAACTTTATTATAGTAGCGGTGAGGTCCGGTCGGCAGATTAGGGGTTAATAATTGTAGGTAAGGTAGCAGCGACGTTGGGGGCGGCAGATTAGGGGTTAATAAATATAATATAGGGGTCGGCGGTGTTAGGGGCAGCAGATTAGGGGTACATAGGGATAACGTAGGTGGCGGCGGTGTGCGGTCGGCAGATTAGGGGTTAAAATTTTTTAATAGAGTGGCGGCGATATGGGGGGACCTCAGTTTAGGGGTGCATATGTAGTTTGTTGGTGTTAGTGTACTTTAGAGCACAGTAGTTAAGAGCTTTATGAACCGGCGTTAGCCCAGAAAGCTCTTAACTCCTGGCTTTTTTCTGCGGCTGGAGTTTTGTCGTTAGATTTCTAACGCTCACTTCAGCCAAGACTCTAAATACCAGCGTTAGAAAGATCCCATTGAAAAGATAGGATACGCAAATGGCGTAGGGGGATCTGCGGTATTGAAAAGTCGCGGCTGCAAAGTGAGCATTAGATCCTTTCCTGACTGACTCTAAATACCAGCGGTAGCCCAAAACCAGCGTTAGGAGCCTCTAACGCTGGTTTTGACGGCTAACGCCAAACTCTAAATCTAGGCGTAGATATTTTAAATTGGATAATTTAATGCAAAATCCAAATTTAGTTATTTAAGAACGCTGTAATATTTAAAGAGAACAGCAACACATTTTGTGTGACGTACTGTTTTTATGTTGTGTTTGTTCTGTGTTGTCTCTGTTTTATATGTGTAAAGTGAATTATTGTATTTTTTGTAATATGGTTCCTTTTATATCAAGGAACCAAACGGGGGATCCCTTCACTACCATTTTTGTATTTTTAAGGACATTTTTTATTCACTACCATTTTTGTATTTTAAGGACATTTTTTATTCACTACCATTTTTGTATTTTTAAGCACATTTTTTTTTTTAATCTTTTTTTTTTTTTATCACAATAGGTAACATTTTTTTAAATGCTTCCGTATTAGTTTTTTTTTAATTTCTGTTTTGCCACACTGGGCAATGTTTTTCAGTATTTTTTTTTTTTTTTCATAAGCCAGTTATGTTTAAAGAGTATAACATTGTCTACTTATAGGTCTCTAAGTGCTGACCAGTAGATCATAAGACTGTGTGCATGCCTTGAAGCAGATGATGATACTATGATTTAATGTTAAAGAAAGTAGTATACATGTTTTGCAAAGCTATATGCTACATTTTGTTTATGACCTCAGTTAGCAGGCGTTCTGTATTAATAAATTATAATCTGTCACAAATGTATAACATTCAAATCTCACAATATGTCAGAAAATAATTTGCAAAGTTTGAGCACTACTCCTAGTAGTAGTCATAAAGATTGCGTGTGATATGTAACAATTAATTTGTATCATATGTATAATTATTCTGAATATGCTGATGATTTTATATATATCTCAGATTATTGTTAATTCTAAACGGGTAAAATATATATTGTATTTGTAAAATTGATTTAATCATCCTATTCATAATGTGATTGATAGAATGTGCTACACATTGTAAGGGAATTGTATTCTAATATTTAGTTCATATTTAGAGTATGGATGTGAATGAATGGTTTTATTTCAGGTTGCCCAACTCACAGAAGAAACTATAAAGTGAGCAGTACATCATTATGATCATAAGTGATTTAATGATCAAAGAGGGGAATGTTGTATTTTATGAACACACCTAACTTTAATATCAGACTGTTATTTCCATGGACATTATTGGATATTGAAATGCTAAGGGACATGTGTCTACAAAATCAAGGATACAAAGGGTTAAATGCACACTGATCTACAGTTACCAGCTTTTCCAGTTCAGAGGTGACAAGACAAAGATAAGTGAAACCCAGTTGGAAATCTGATGAATTACTGTATGTAAGCAATAGATCAAAAGGATACCACAGGATTCACTAAGACATTTTACAACCCAATATTTAGCATTTCAGCACAGATGGCCTTTTCATCACAGATGGTGTACAAGGCCCTGATTTTATCTCTGTTCACCAATAGCCTAAGGACGTCACATTCTACCCCCCTGATCTAATGATGTCATCTGGTCTCTGACTGAAGAATTTACAGCTGAGTGTGGGCTGGGCTGTGTGAAAGAATGAATGACTATATAAGTTAGTTGCCATTGTAGGCCAGGCTAAGCTCTCTTCTCACTTACCTCTTCCCTTCCATCTCTCTCTCTTCCCTTTCCTTCCCTTACATTAGTTAGTAACTTGTTTCTATGTAAATACTTATTTTCTGTATAATAAAAGAAATAATTTCATCAAGCAGCGTCCTGATTTCCTAAGCTAAAGGTAATATTAGTGAGGAAACAGTAACTAAAAAGTTAGCAGATTCTACAGACAATACATATAATTTCAAGTTACATCATAAGCACATTATACAATCACGTGAATAGTAGAATCATATTTGACAAACTTGCGTTTAGAGAGATTTAGTCCTCATTTTTATCCCCTATGTGAGGATGATGCTGTTGGTCCAGTAATTATCCATATGGTGCTAGGGGCTTGTATCAAACATAGTATACACAACAAGAACAAACAGAACATAGAATTTTGCATCAAATGAAGAGTAAACAAAATAGTTGTTACACAAACATAACAAGTAAAACCATAATGAGAATAAAGATGCAAGATACAAGAACTGACTGATTAAACATAAAGTATAAAATAAAATAATATATAATAAGGTATAATAAAATATAATATAGCCACACCAATGGTATGCATATAAGTTGTTGATAATAATCACCTATAACAAACCACCAGTAATCCAGTGACACTCCTTTTATGTGACATGTCCCAATAATTATGCAAAGCCATTAACTAATTCATATATGTGGAGACCCACCCCTACGCAGTCCCGGCCGCAGAAAGCACAAGGAAGGCCGGCCACTCAATTTCAAAGTGTGTCATGTTTATTTAAGCTATAGATAGGACATTTAGAAGATTGTCACCTTATTAAATTTGATTATATTATTTTATGGGTGGAAACTACTGGAAGTTTTGTAGCCTGCTGGTTAGTGATGTAGCCTTAATTTAATATTAAGTCTCCACCTGGTTATTACGGCGGTTAACTATGTGATTTAACTTACTGTTTGTTATTATGCAAGCAAAGGCATTTTAGAACATGGGCTTACCTGAGGTTTCAACATTTCCATATAGCAAACAGAGCCCTTAGCATATACCAATAAAGCGTTCCAATTTATCTATTAAAACTGACAAAGAACATGTAAGAAAGTCACTACTAAATTCTGCCCAAACAAACTATTTTATGAGATTGTATATAGACAATAACAACATGCCTCAAAACCTGCTAAACAAGATAAAAATATAATTGAATTGTGAAAGCTGTAAAACCTTATTATTTTGTAAAATTAAACACTCCGGATACTTCTACATAGCTTTTTGAAACTAACTGGTAGTTGCAGTATGCGCCTGAGTTCCTAGCCCCCTGAGAGGCTTCCGCAATATGGTGTACAATCTGGGGTAGCGTCATAAGAGACCAGAAGCTGAGTTGGAGCCAAGTTCACTGTACCCTGGATACCCCCTTCAAGACCCTGGGCCAGCCTCAGTCTCCCCCATCTTCGTTTTATACATTTAACTGAGCGTGTTGTTTCAACATCTCTGGGTTGCAGCGTATCATAAAATGGTCCCCGATTGCTTTCCATATGAATTGCATTAGCGTATTGGTCCCAAAGATGGTCTCCGGATAAGATCAGTGCAGGTCTTGATGCGTAGCAGACAATTTGTTTAGTGTCCAGCATATTCCATAGTGATGAAAGGTGCGTAGCTTCAGTTTGGATGCTTTCTCGTTTCTTAAAGGAACGATCGCTGATCTCTGCTGACAACATGGTAGAGGCACTTATTTGTGTGGCCGGCTGGTAAGTATCTGCCATCAGTATTTCGGGTTGAACGGCCCTCCCGGGCCCTGAGGATAGGCCGAACTCCAAATGAGAATGTTGCTGTGGTGCCGGTATCTTTGGTTGTTCTGGCGCAACTCTGTTCATCTGTAGGTAGAGCTCTTGCTCCGTAGGCGCCTTGTCTAGCAAAGGTTTGAAAATCATTTCCAGCCTAAGGAGCAATGGATCTTAGTTTAATGCTAAACCTAGGAGGTTTGTATTGTTTAAAAAGATAGATAATCCCTTTATTACCCAATTCCCTAGTTTTGCACAACCAACAGTTATAATAATATACTTTTTACCTCTTTGATTACCTTGTATCTAAGCCTCTGCAAACTGCCCCCTTATTTCAGTTATTTTGACATAGTTGCATTTTAGCCAATCAGAGCTTGCTCACCTGAACTCCACGTGCGTGAGCACAGTGTTATCTATATGACACACATGAACTAACACCCTCTAGTGGTGAAAAACTGTCAAAATGTCCTGAGAGAAGAGGCGGCCTTCAAGGGCTTAGAAATTAGCATATGAACCTCCTAGGTTTAGCTTTGAACTAAGAATACCAAGGCAACAAAGCAAAATTGGTTATAAAAGTAAATTGGAAAGGGGTGTCCTAACAGCGGCTTCGTGAAGTCGCATCTTTCTGAAGCTCCAGGAGATTAGATAATATACCGTTGAATATTGTCAAATTACCACAGCAGTTATCACTACTACAGTCGCCCTTGAGCCTCTGAGCAACACAAGATACCATATTAACTTATATTGCTGTATATATGACCCAGGGGAAGGAAAAGGACATTTGAGGCCTGTTGCGGCGGCGACTATACAGGCAGCGTGATTCTGGTGTAGTCTGTCCCTTTAAGTTAATGGTTTTTGTTTAACAAAAAGTAGTAAAATGCACGACTAATGATGTTGATAAGCTGGCAAATAGATAATGCAAGATATGAAATGCCCTGTAATGTATAATGCAGAACATAAAACTGTAATTATGTAATTGTAACTGTTGAAAACGATACTGTTGATGTCATCTGTATTTGTTAAAAAGTATTTAAAAAAAAAAAAAATCATCTCTAAAATTAGACATTTCCTTCTGCAAGACATAACTAAGATTTCAATCCACTCTCTCATCCTTTCCCGCCTCGACTACTGCAACTCCATCCTCTCTGGTCTCCCTAGCTGCCGCCTAGTTCCTTTACAATCCATAATGAATGCCTCTGCCAGACTCGTCTTCCTTACACGTCGCTCTTCATTTGCTGCACCTCTCTGCCAATCCCTTCACTGGCTTCCTCTTGCCTCCAGGCTTAAACGCAAAATTCTTACTCTGACATACAAAGCCCTCAACTGCACTACTCTGCCTCCCATTTCCTTCACCCTGCTCAATATCTTCTACTCAATCCTCTCATTACCTCCTCACATTCCCATTTACAAGACTTCTCCAGACTGGCTCCCATCTTATGGAACTCTCTACCTCACTCCACAAGACTCTTTTTTCTAGCTTTAAAAGCTTCAAGCGCTCCCTAAAGACTCCCCTTGAACCCCTTAGTAAGTAAGCCTATGAGCCCAGCTGTTTGTAGAACACCTTCCTAAGAGCCGACTACAACAGTGCAACTCTCGGCAGGGACCTCTACCCATTTGATCCCTATAAATGTTATCTTGTATACCACCTATGTTTATAGCGCTGCAGAATCTGTTGGCGCTCTACAAATACCTGATAATAATAATTGTGGAGGGCACTCCCTTGCTGGATATCACACACTCCTTGCACTAACTTGTGAATGGATCTAGAGCCCCCTCAGGGTAACTCACTAGGGGTAGTCCTTGCACAGCTTAGGCCAGATAGTCAACTGTTCACACCTACCCCTGTATGCTCTGTAGGTGTAGCAGGCTCACTAGTCACTTTAGCTGCTGGGCTCATACATTCTCCATCCAGGGCACACACAACTATGGGTTGTAGGGGGAAGTTCCATCTCCCTACCCCTTTTCTTCCCATATGCTATCACTGTAGGGTGGGGTTACAGACACACCTAGGGTCCCATCCTGTCCTACCCTCTGTAACTGGGCAAAGGGTAAGAGTAAATAATGAAGTATCCAGAGGTCTCCACACAAAGTTCTTTGGTAAAAGTAAAACCAACTTTTATTTTAATGCATAATTAAAAATGGATACAGGAGAATGGAAAAAACAGTCCCAGCCAAAAAAAAACAAGTCTGACCGGTTTCGGTCCCAGGGACCGTAATCATAGACATCATGGGCAAAGGGTACTCTGGCCTCTAAACAGCTGTGCCATTCACTCCTACTTGCATATGCAATGCTTCCTCAGAGACAGACTGACAAATGCCTGATGGCTGTTACACTTGCCAACTGCATAACTGAGACTGACATCCCTCACTAAGAGTACATTTTACCTTTATGGCGAACCAGAGAAGAAGCATCTTCTCCTGCCTCCTGTTCACCACACTCAGCTAGCACCCACACTCGGGTATCAGACATGTCACATTGGCCACTTTACCCCACTCCACACATCCTACATTTTCCTGGGGTATAGCAATCCCAGCTCCCAGTTTCCCTTCAGTAGGTCCTGACACTGAACATTCAATACCTTTATCCCCCTCTTGGAAATGCAATACTGGTTCAAGCACAGAAGGATACACACACTGTCTGCCCTTCTTCCCAGCCCTGCTTCCCTCTCAAATTCCCACACACTACATCAGGCATCACATGCTCACAGCATCCAGCAACTTCTAGTGCATCATCTTAGAGGTGCTGAGAACCTTTTGACTTTTCTTTATCGGTTTGTTAATTTCTTCGGCCTTTTTCCCTTTTACTATGTAGGACTCAGAATTTACTTTTTCTTTTGAGGATGTTAATCCTCCTATTATTAACTCTAACAAGTGTGTTATGTAATGAGGCCATAATTTGCCCCCATGCACAATTATGTCTGTCTAAGTTTAGTGTTGCAGTCTTGAACTAATGGGTCCAAGTCTAGTTCCACTGCATCAGCCCCTACAATTCAGGGTAACCCTTAAGATCCCTCCACTTCCCAGTCTGTTATCCCTGATATGCCAACACTTTTGCCTCACTCCCCTTCGCCTAACGTATCACATGCAGTTCCCTGGGGTTCAGCTTCTTCCTCCTCTGGGGTTATTTGTCTCCCCGTGTATTTTGTAGCACAGCTTCAGTTGGCTGTTTCTGCAGTGCTGAGTGCTTACACTGAGTCAGGAAAGAGAAAGATCAAACATGTTTCTTTGGATACAAGAAAGCATCTTGCCTTAGTCAGTCTTTCTCAACATTCTGACAATAACTCCTCGTTGGCTTATGATGGGGGAATTTCTTCCTCGGATTCCTCAATTGAAAAGATTACTGAACCGGGAGAGATTAACTTTAGGTTCAGACTTTTAACATCTTCTCTTTTTGCTTAAAGAGGTATTGTCTATTCTGGTTGTTCCCGAGACTAAGTCATCTGAGGAACTAAAGATTCCTAAGTTGGACATGGTTTATCAGACAAGAGCTAAAGCTACAGAGGTTTTTCCAGTTCCTGCGCATATGGCAGATATTATTTCCAAGGAGTGGGAGAAGCCGGGAATTTCTTTTTCCTCATCCTCTAATTTTAAGAAGATGTCCACGGTGACAGACACTCATCTAGAACTGTGGAGTACCGTCCCCAAGGTAGGCGGCGCTATCTCCACTCTAGCTTAATGCACCACTATTCCTTTAGAAGATACCACCTCCTTCAGGGATCCCATGGACAGAAAGAGATGAAGGGATACTTGAGGAGGATGTTTAATCAAATGGGTCTTCTCTTTCAACCTGCAGCGGCTATTGCTGCGGTTGCTTGAGCTGCCAACTGCTGGTGCGACTCCTTATATGACATGGTTCTAGTAGAAACCTCGTTAGAGGACATTCAGTATCTGATTAAGGCCCTTAAGATGCAAATTCCTTCATTTGTGATGCTATCATGCAGATCATCTGCCTTAATGCTAAGTCTTCTGGCTTTGCAGTCCTCTCTAGGAGTGCTCTCTGGTTGAAATCGTGGTCCGCAGACATGGTGTCTAAATCTAGACTCCTTTCCTTGGTGTTTAAGGGAAAGACCTTATTTGGACCAGGTCTGGATTCAATCATTTCCACAGTGACTGGGTGGAAGGGTACCTTCCTTCCCCAGGACAAAAAATACAGATCTAAGGGTCGCCAATCGGGCAATTTTCATCCCTTTCGGTCTAATAAGGGACAGAGGTCCCCAGCCTCTTCCAAGACGGACCAACTTAAAAGTACCTGGAAACAAAGTCAATCTTGGAACAAGAACAAGCAGTCCAATAAGCCTTCCTCTGACAAAAAGTCTGAAGGGGCGGCCCCTGATCCGGGATCTGATCGCGTAGAGGGCAGACTATCTTTTTCAAAACACTTGATTTCGGGACGTCCAGGACCCCTGGTTCTTGGAGGTGTAGTCTCTCATGTATACATGATAGGCTTTTGATCTCGCCCTCCAGGGGGCAGATTAATTCTACCAAGAATCTTCCAAGCCTGAAAAGAGGACAGCCTTTTTGTCTTGCGTATAGGATCTACCATATGTGGGGGTGATCTCGCAGTTCCTTCCTCAGAATGAGGACTAGGGTTTAATTCCAATCTATTTGTAGTTCCCAAAAAGGAGGGAACTTTTTGCCCCATTCTAGATTTAAAGTGTCTCAACACATCTCTTTTTTTTTTTTAAATAAATCTTTATTGAAGCACAATGAGTAGTTTACACACAACAGAATTTACATAAATTTTGTATATTTTAAATACATAACAAAAGTAAATTGTTACCTTCACTTAATTTACTATGTTATATCTAATTTCTTATCTTTCTGGTGCTTCCTTTTCCTTATCCCCCCTCCCCCAATTATTAACCCCAGGCATATCTTAACACACCAATAACAAAACTAACTAAAACATTATACAGAGAAATAAATAAATATATATATTATTATTCCTCTCCATCCTATCCTCTCTAATATTTTATCGCCTAGGTCTTTATCATAGACCTAGAAAAACTGTATCAGTATGTCTGAAAGTATATATTAATTGATTTTGTTCCCTTTCTTGCTGGGATCTAATGAACACGGACCATTTCTGAAATAACTTCTTTACTTCCTTATCATCATACATAGGTGTATCGAATTGTTCTATAATCAACTGTTTTTTAATAAAATTCATCCATTCAGAATTTTTTCGTTCAAGTTTTTCTTACCACTTTCTCATAATTAAATTTCTGGCAGCTAAGATTGCCATATTTACCATTTTATGCTCTACCCCCTGATTAAATTTATTAACCAGGAATACTATCTATTCTAGGGATAATTCAACTTTTCTTTCCTGATATATATTTAACCAAAACTGTAATTTCCTCCAAAACTGATTAATTTTTGGGCATTGCCATATTAGGTGAAGTAAATTAGCTGCTATGAGTTGACATTTGGAGCAGCTATTAAATTGGAAATGTTTCCATAAAAATCCTTTTTCTGGTGTATAATATGTCTTATAAATAAGCTTTAAATGTGCTTCTCTCCATGTAACAGAAAGTGTGTTCTTTTCCACCCTAATTATCGACTTTTTAACTTTTTCAGCATTAACTTCTGTATCTCCTAAACTTATGATCCATTTATTTGCTAGTTAATCCAAGTTACAGTTCCCTTTTAATGAAATTAATAATTTATACCAGGGAGATATCGTAAAAATATTTTTTTTACCAAACTATCCACTGGTCTATCTTACTCCAGTTTCAACCCGTTCCACACTTTTTAAGTAGATTATCAATAAGATGTCTAATTTGAAGGTAAGCATAATATTCTTTATTGTCTAAATAGAATTATTGTTTTAAATCTGCAAAAGATTTAATCTCTGTCGCCTCCTGGTTGATAATTTAAGATATAAGTAAAAGACCTTTTCGTTTCCAATTTTTAAATACTTTGCTATTCAAACCATCTGTAAATTCTGGATTTCCTTCTATAGTTATATATTTAGAAATCTCAAATTTGACATCCAACATTATACATAACTTCTGCCACGAACGAAATGGTGTGGTAATGGTTTTTAAGTTTTTTAAATTTCTGTGGGGAATTTACTAAATTTAACGCGTGCAAGTGTATGGAGCACAAAAGGCTTTCTGATCTCTTTTTCTAAATCTGGTACTGTATAATAAAAAGTGTCCCCAAATCACTCTACTACTATCCTGGCTAGGTTAATTAGATAAAAAATTTCTAGGTTAGGTAAACCCATTCCCCCATATTGTTTGGGTAGGTATAATTTTTTGATCGCTATCCTTGGCTTTTTATTAGCCCATAAAAATGTTGTTAGGCTTACCTGTAGGCTATTTAGATATTTTTTTCTTCAGTAACATTGGTATATTCTGAGTAATATATAAAAATTTTGGGCGAGCCACCATTTTAAACAAACTCACTCTTCCTGATAATGATAGTGGTAGCTTAGCCCAATTTTGAAAGTTTACCTTAATTTTAGAGATGATTGGCACAGCATTCATGGTGTACCATTTATCTAAGTCTACAGCTATTTAGATGCCCAGATATTTAAATGAAGTAGAAACTACTTTAAATGGAGTATCCATGTTAAAACCTTTGTTTTTAGAGACCCACAGGATTTCTGATTTTGTAGTGTTAACCTTGTATCATGAAAAGGAACTATATTTAGCAATAATCTCAAGAATGCATGGAATATTCTTTTTCATATTTCTTACAAACAGGAGAAGGTCATTTGCATATAATGCAAGTTGAATTTGCTTTTCTCCTATAAGTATATCTTCAAATTCTTGTCTAATCATAATGGCTAGCGGTTCTATTGCTATATTAAAAAGTAGAGGCGATAATGGACAGCCTTGGCAAGTTCCTATTCCAAGTATAATTATCCTAGATAAAATACCATTTACTAATATATATGAGTGAGATGCATTATATATCTTTCTTATTACTTCTAAACAATTGCCTAGTATGCCAAATTTTTCTAAAGACAATAATAGATGGTCCCAGTAAATTGAATCAAAGGCTTTCTCTGCATCCGCAGAGATTATTGCCATATCTATAGTTGATAAATTTACATCTAAATTCCCTTGAGTTTTATAATAATCTAGGACCAAGGCCAATTTCCTAATATTAGTAGCAGAATTTCTCTCCTTCAAAAATTTTGTCTGATCTGGGTGAATCACTTCCTTTAATGGAAGCTGTAGGCGGGCAGCAATTATATTTGTCAATATTTTATAGTCTGTGTTTAGTAATGACATCGGTCTAAAGGATTCTTTAAGATCCGGGTCTTTATTTTGTTTCAATATCAGGGTCATCCAAGAAGCAGTAACATTTTTAGACATGTTATTTCCCTGTATATAATAGTAATTAAACAGTTTTTTTAAATGAGGAATTAGTTCTGTAGACAATAATTTGTAAAACTCATTTGTGAGTAGGTCTGGACCTGGAGTTTTTAGTCCTGCAACTTTACTTATGACCTTAGAGATTTCCTCCTCGGTAATCAGTGAATTAATAATGTTGAGGGATTCATTAGAGATCTTAGGGCCTAGATTTAGAGTTCGGCGGTAGCCGTCAAAACCAGCGTTAGAGGCTCCTAACGCTGGTTTTGGCCGCCCGCTGGTATTTGGAGTCAGTGATTAAAGGGTCTAACGCTCACTTTACAGCCGCGACTTTTCCATACCGCAGATCCCCCTACGCCATTTGCGTAGCCTATCTTTTCAATGGGATCTTTCTAACGCTGGTATTTAGAGTCGTTTCTGCAGTGAGCGTTAGAGCTCTAACGACAAGATTCCAGCCGCCTGAAAAAAGCAGGAGTTAAGAGCTTTCTGGCTAACGCCGGTTCATAAAGCTCTTAACTACTGTACTCTAAAGTACACTAACACCCATAAACTACCTATGTACCCCTAAACCGAGGTCCCCCCACATCGCCGCCACTCGATTAAAATTTTTAACCCCTAATCTGCCGACCGCCACCTACGTTATACTTATGTACCCCTAATCTGCTGCCCCTAACCCCGCCGACCCCTATATTATATTTATTAACCCCTAACTTGCCCCACACAACGTCGCCGCAAGCTACTTAAAATAATTAACCCCTAATCTTCCGACCGCAAATCGCCGCCACCTACGTTATCCCTATGTACCCCTAATCTTCTGCCCCTAACATCGCCGACCCCTATGTTATATTTATTAACCCCTAATCTGCCCCCCACAACGTCGCCGACACCTACCTACACTTATTAACCCCTAATCTGCCGAGCGGACCTGAGCGCTACTATAATAAAGTTATTAACCCCTAATCCGCCTCACTAACCCTATCATAAATAGTATTAACCCCTAATCTGCCCTCCCTAACATCGCTGACACCTACCTTCAATTATTAACCCCTAATCTGCCGACCGGAGCTCACCGCTATTCTAATAAATGTATTAACCCCTAAAGCTAAGTCTAACCCTAACACTAACACCCCCCTAAGTTAAATATAATTTTTATCTAACGAAATAAATTAACTCTTATTAAATAAATGATTCCTATTTAAAGCTAAATACTTACCTGTAAAATAAATCCTAATATAGCTACAATATAAATTACATTTATATTATAGCTATTTTAGGATTAATATTTATTTTACAGGTAACTTTGTATTTATTTTAACCAGGTACAATAGCTATTAAATAGTTAAGAACTATTTAATAGTTACCTAGTTAAAATAATTACAAATTTACCTGTAAAATAAATCCTAACCTAAGATATAATTAAACCTAACACTACCCTATCAATAAAATAATTAAATAAACTACCTACAATTACCTACAATTAACCTAACACTACACTATCAATAAATTAATTAAACACAATTGCTACAAATAAATACAATTAAATAAACTATCTAAAGTACAAAAAATAAAAAAGAACTAAGTTACAGAAAATAAAAAAATATTTACAAACATAAGAAAAATATTACAACAATTTTAAACTAATTACACCTACTCTAAGCCCCCTAATAAAATAACAAAGACCCCCAAAATAAAAAATTCCCTACCCTATTCTAAAATACAAAAATTACAAGCTCTTTTACCTTACCAGCCCTGAACAGGGCCCTTTGCGGGGCATGCCCCAAGAATTTCAGCTCTTTTGCCTGTAAAAAAAAACATACAATACCCCCCCCCCAACATTACAACCCACCACCCACATACCCCTAATCTAACCCAAACCCCCCTTAAATAAACCTAACACTAAGCCCCTGATGATCTTCCTACCTTGTCTTCACCATGCCAGGTTCACCGATCCGTCCTGGCTCCAAGATCTTCATCCAACCCAAGCGGGGGTTGGCGATCCATAATCCGGTGCTCCAAAGTCTTCCTCCTATCCGGCAAGAAGAGGACATCCGGACCGGCAAACATCTTCTCCAAGCGGCATCTTCTATGTTCTTCCATCCGATGACGACCGGCTCCATCTTGAAGACCTCCAGCGCGGATCCATCCTCTTCTTCCGACGACTAGACGACGAATGACGGTTCCTTTAAGGGACGTCATCCAAGATGGCGTCCCTCGAATTCCGATTGGCTGATAGGATTCTATCAGCCAATCGGAATTAAGGTAGGAATTTTCTGATTGGCTGATGGAATCAGCCAATCAGAATCAAGTTCAATCCGATTGGCTGATCCAATCAGCCAATCAGATTGAGCTCGCATTCTATTGGCTGTTCCGATCAGCCAATACAATGCGAGCTCAATCTGATTGGCTGATTGGATCAGCCAATCGGATTGAACTTGATTCTGATTGGCTGATTCCATCAGCCAATCAGAAAATTCCTACCTTAATTCCGATTGGCTGATAGAATCCTATCAGCCAATCGGAATTCGAGGGACGCCATCTTGGATGACGTCCCTTAAAGGAACCGTCATTCGTCGTCTAGTCGTCGGAAGAAGAGGATGGATCCGCGCTGGAGGTCTTCAAGATGGAGCCGGTCGTCATCGGATGGAAGAACATAGAAGATGCCGCTTGGAGAAGATGTTTGCCGGTCCGGATGTCCTCTTCTTGCCGGATAGGAGGAAGACTTTGGAGCACCGGATTATGGATCGCCAACCCCCGCTTGGGTTGGATGAAGATCTTGGAGCCAGGACGGATCGGTGAACCTGGCATGGTGAAGACAAGGTAGGAAGATCATCAGGGGCTTAGTGTTAGGTTTATTTAAGGGGGGTTTGGGTTAGATTAGGGGTATGTGGGTGGTGGGTTGTAATGTTGGGGGGGGGGTATTGTATGTTTTTTTTTACAGGCAAAAGAGCTGAAATTCTTGGGGCATGCCCCGCAAAGGGCCCTGTTCAGGGCTGGTAAGGTAAAAGAGCTTGTAATTTTTGTATTTTAGAATAGGGTAGGGAATTTTTTATTTTGGGGGTCTTTGTTATTTTATTAGGGGGCTTAGAGTAGGTGTAATTAGTTTAAAATTGTTGTAATATTTTTCTTATGTTTGTAAATATTTTTTTATTTTCTGTAACTTAGTTCTTTTTTATTTTTTGTACTTTAGATAGTTTATTTAATTGTATTTATTTGTAGCAATTGTGTTTAATTAATTTATTGATAGTGTAGTGTTAGGTTAATTGTAGGTAATTGTAGGTAGTTTATTTAATTATTTTATTGATAGTATAGTGTTAGGTTTAATTATAACTTAGGTTAGGATTTATTTTACAGGTAAATTTGTAATTATTTTAACTAGGTAACTATTAAATAGTTCTTAACTATTTAATAGCTATTGTACCTGGTTAAAATAAATACAAAGTTACCTGTAAAATAAATATTAATCCTAAAATAGCTATAATATAAATGTAATTTATATTGTAGCTATATTAGGATTTATTTTACAGGTAAGTATTTAGCTTTAAATAGGAATCATTTATTTAATAAGAGTTAATTTATTTCGTTAGATAAAAATTATATTTAACTTAGGGGGGTGTTAGTGTTAGGGTTAGACTTAGCTTTAGGGGTTAATACATTTATTAGAATAGCGGTGAGCTCCGGTCGGCAGATTAGGGGTTAATAATTGAAGGTAGGTGTCGGCGATGTTAGGGAGGGCAGATTAGGGGTTAATACTATTTATGATAGGGTTAGTGAGGCGGATTAGGGGTTAATAACTTTATTATAGTAGCGCTCAGGTCCGCTCGGCAGATTAGGGGTTAATAAGTGTAGGTAGGTGTCGGCGACGTTGTGGGGGGCAGATTAGGGGTTAATAAATATAACATAGGGGTCGGCGATGTTAGGGCAGCAGATTAGGGGTACATAGGGATAACGTAGGTGGCGGCGGTTTACGGAGCGGCAGATTAGGGGTTAAAAGTGTAATGCAGGGGTCAGCGATAGCGGGGGCGGCAGATTAGGGGTTAATAAGTGTAAGGCTAGGGGTGTTTAGACTCGGGGTACATGTTAGAGTGTTAGGTGCAGACGTAGGAAGTGTTTCCCCATAGGAAACAATGGGGCTGCGTTAGGAGCTGAACGCTGCTTTTTTGCAGGTGTTAGGTTTTTTTTCAGCTCAAACAGCCCCATTGTTTCCTATGGGAGAATCGTGCACGAGCACGTTTTTGAGGCCGGCCGCGTCCGTAAGCAACTCTGGTATCGAGAGTTGTATTTGCGGTAAAAATGCTCTACGCTCCTTTTTTGGAGCCTAACGCAGCATTTGTTTGAACTCTCGATACCAGAGTTAAATTTATGGTGCGGCCAGAAAAAAACCCGCGGAGCGTTAACAGCCCTTTTACCGCCAAACTCCAAATCTAGCCGTAGGATTCTTAATTTTAGATCAGAACTCCTTCTTATTCGTCTTATCACTCTCTCTAAATAAATAAAGTTCCTGAAAATACTCGGTAAATGTTTTTAAAATATCTTCAGTATTTACTAAAGATTTGGCATTATGTTTTAGTGAGTTTATCTTATTAGTCTTATTTCTAAATTTAATGATTTTAGCTAGTAACTTCCCAGTTTTATTTCCGAATCTATAAAATTTAGCCTGGGTTTTAGTCTCCATCTGCGATGTCTTAAATATTAAGAATGTGTTTTTCTTTATTTTGCTCATATAAGCTATAATTTCTCCTTATATAACTGTTTTGGATGCCTCCCAGAAGATTTATGATTTATGTAAGTATTTATATCTATATATTCCTCCCATTTTTTTTTATTTTTATTTTTTTTTTTTTAACTTTTATTTATATCCAACAGTGTATACATTCATATATATTTACATATCTAAGCTCCATACCGAGCAATACAGTAAGTTAACAAACAAAAGCCAATCAATACACAGTTCAGGTAGAGTTAACATTGATTATGGTATATTAAGATAAACTCTTCTACTGTTCTACTATCTGCTACCAATAGTTTATCATCTGTAGTATAGTTGTATACAATGTTGGTTTTTTTTGGAGAATTTCCTTAAGACAAAATAAACCCGCACATAGAAAAAGAAAAACAGAGAAAAAGAAAAAGGAGAGAGAGAGAGAGAGAGAAAAAACAAACAAAAAAAAAAAAAAAAAAAAAAAAAAAAAAAAAAAGAAACAACAACAACCTCCGAGCCCGCAAGGCTCCCTCTTAGGGATGGTAGCTCATAAATTTATGGAATATCTCTAAAATTCCTTATCCATGATCCTGGAAATACTTGAAGCAGGACTAACTCAGCAAAACTAATGGAAGAAACAAATGGAGACAAGATCAGTTGTTGAAGTTGCAATGAATAAGTTTTAATGATTGGTGCCCAATCTATCAGAAATATCTTAATTTTTTTCTCTGTGGCTTGTGATAAATGAAAAGATTCATATATAATTTGAGATTGTATCCCTTTAAGAATTACCCCTAAACTAGGGGGCTTCTTAGCAATCCAGGACTTAAAGATATTATATCTAACAATTAGTATAATGGTATTCAAAATCCGACTTTTGGAGTCTGACATGGGATCCCTTATCAAACATATAACCTCTTGCAGAGATAACGAATAATCCCCATTATAAAGCCTATTAAACCAATACTGGACTTTCTGCCATAGTTGTTTTATTTTAGGGCAGCTCCATAACATATGAACGAGATCTGCTACACTGTATAAGCACCGCGGGCAATCAGCCTTCTTAAGAGGGTAGAATTTCGCTAGCCTGGCTGGGGGTAGATAAAATTTATTCATTAATTTAATATGAGATTCTTTCCAGTTTACCGCAATAGGATACTTAGCTACCAATTTGCAACTACCTGTAATCATCTCTTGATCAATTGTAGGGATAGAATTAATCCATGAATTAACCAGTTTGTCACTCAGCAGAGTGCCCTGTTTAGCAAGCATTATGTCATAAATTAATGAAATTGAAGTATCTCCAGCTATAAATTTTTGAATAAAGATTTTGACCTCGGACCACCCAAACCGAATTGAAGAGTACCAGCTTTGAGAGCTAATATAATGGCGGACCTGGAAATAAGCAAACCGATTCCCTCTTCCTAATGAATATTTTGATAGAATGGTTTCCCATGGAAGCATCTGGCATTGATCGTCCAATAACTGGACAATATCCTTAAGGCCTCTGTCCTGCCATTCCAAAAATACTTTTTGGTCTGTTCCTGGCAAAAAACGCGGGTTAGCTCTTATAGGTAAGAATTCAGAAGAAAAGGGATTCAATGCCAGTATGGCACAAAACTTCTGCCATGCGCTTATCGGGTTTTTAAAAGATTGTAATAAAAAAACTTCTCGTGGTAGTTCTTTTAGTGGACAATGTAAAAGAGCCTTCAAAGACCAAGGATGGATCAATCTAGATTCCGACTCGAATGAAGTAACCCTATTTGTTTGTGCTATCCAATCTATAGCTATTTTAGACAAGGTTGCAATATTATAATATCTGATGTTAGGGAAAGCTAACCCCGCATTATCAGATTTTTGAGACAATTTTTCCAATGATATACGTGGTTTTTTAGCTTTCCAAATAAACTTGGAAAACCAAGAATTCAATCTATTTAAATCTTTATTTGTAAGAATTAAAGGAAGATTTTGTAGGGGATATAGAATCCGCGGAAAAATTATTGTTTTGATCAAATTAGTAGATGCAGAGATAGATAAAGGGAGAGCCCTCCATAACTCAAGATCTTCTTTGATCTTCCGGAGAAGTGGATCAATATTGGCAGAGTACCAATATTTGGGATTTTTGTGAATCTCCAAACCCAAATATTTTATAGCAGAGACTGTGCGGAACATTGAATTAGTTTGTCGATTAGCCTGCTTGCCTAGCCACATGAACTCACTTTTATCCAAATTAGACTTATATCCTGCGAAGGAGCTGAACTCCTCCAATATGTTTATAACCTTGGGAATTGTGTCTCTGGTGTTCTGTAGACATATTAAAATATCGTCCGCATATAGTAAAACTTTTAAGTTTGGGTCTAGATCTGGTATTCCCGGAAGGCTTTCTCTCAGTCTGATTGCCAGCGGCTCAAGAGCAATATTGAACAAAAGGGGCGAGAGAGGACAACCCTGTCTCGTCCCTCTTTCCAATATTATCCTAGGGGAGAGCGTCCGATTAACCAATAAGTAAGATTCTGGTTTCCAGTGGATTTTCTGAATGAAGTATAAGAACTTATCTGCAAAGCCAAATTTCTCTAAGGTTTTAAATAGATGAGCCCAAGCTATACTGTCAAAAGCCTTTACTGCGTCCAAAGTAAGGACTGCATTATCATTTAACCTTTTTCTATCTTTAAACTGATCGCAATTCCAACTAAAATCAACCAACGTGGTTAATCTCCTAATATTTTTAGTAGAATTTCGTGCGGACATAAATCCGACCTGATCGGGATGTATAAGTTTGTCCAAACACCCTGTAAGTCTAGTAGCAACAATAGACATTAAGATCTTATAATCCGCATTAAGGACGGAAATTGGCCTATATGAAGCTGGATCTTCTGGGTTCTTCCCTTTTTTCAAAATTAATTATATATTTGCCGCTGTAAACCGGCCTGAAATTGGTTGATTAGAGATATAATAACAGTTAAACAGTTTCTCTAAGACTGGAGTTACTTCAGCCGCTAGACATCTATAGAACTCCGCAGGGAACCCGTCAGGGCCTGCGGCTTTATTCAGTTTAGATGCACTAATAGCTTTTAATATTTCTTCAGCAGTAATCGGGGCATTCAAAGATTCTAATTCTTCTTGCTGTAACTGAGGAAGGATAACCTTATCCCAAAAATTGGCTTGATTAATGGAGTTACTTTCCTGTTTAGAATATAATCGTTTATAGTACTTAAAAAAAACTTCACATATCTCTTCTGTGTTAGTGTATCTTTTATCGTCTTCCCTAATACAAGAAATCAAATTTTTCTTTTTCCTTATTTTAACTAATCTAGCTAAATTTTTAGCGGAACTACCATGGAAGCTTCTGAAATATAGATTAATTTTGGTCTCGTCTTCTAGATGTTTTTGAGCTACAGATATATCCCTTTCCTTTCTTAACGCTGTATAGTTATCCCAATTCCTGATAGAACGATCTCCATGGTATTTTTTATAGGCATTTTGGACCTGTTTAGTAATTTGCAGATCTCGTGCACGTTGTTTCTTGTTTTTAATATCTAGAAATGACATAATTTCACCACGTAATACCGCTTTTGAAGCCTCCCAAAAGGTTTCAATCTTGTGAAAGTAAGAGATATTACGAGTACTATAGTCCTTCCACGCCTGTTTTAACCAATGAGTATATCTAGGATTATTATAGAGATAACATGGATAAAAAAATGCCCTAGGCATTTTATTTTTATTATTATCATGGGATTTCAGAGTTAAAGATATGATTGAGTGGTCCGAGGTCACAATCTCCCCAATTCCAGCCTCCAATTTACAAATTGAAAGTGGTTCGGAAATTAGAAATAAATCTATCCTGGCGAATGTCCTATGTGCCTTAGATTCACATGTGAAACCTAATAAGTCCGGATTAAGAGATCGCCAGATATCAGTAAGGTGTAATTTATAGCAAAATTTGGTGAAGTATTTAGAGCTTCTCCTATTCTCTGGAAAATTCTTCCCTGAGAATCTATCAATTTCTGGACACATAACCAAGTTAAAATCTCCGGCTATTATAAGGTTCTCCTTTATAAAAGGGAACAATTTAATTTTAACACTCTGACAAAAGTCTCTGCAGAATTTATTCGGGCCATAGACATTACAGAGCACATATTTAGTTTTATTAATAATAATTTGAATTAGCATAAACCTTGCAGCTGTATCTGTCTCCACCTGGATAACCTTATACTCCAGAGCTTTATTAATCAAAATAGCTACTCCACATTTTCTCCTGCTCGAAGAGGAAGCAATTACCTCTCCCACCCATTGTATCTTAAGTTTAGCGACTTCCTGCTCTGTGAGATGAGTCTCTTGAATAAAAGCAATATCTGGTTTTTGTTTAGCCAATAATTTAATAATCAACTTACGTTTCATAGGAGAGACAATCCCCCCTACATTCCAAGATAGAAATTTAATATCCATTACCGAGTCTTAACTACTCAGACAGATAGAGATTCCCCTTGCGGGCCCATAGGAAAAGAAAAGAGAGAAAGAGAAAGAGAGAGAGAGAGAAAAAAAAAAAAAAACACTCCACATCTAATAATGATAAAAAACAAAAGAGCCTGATTCTTTTTCAGTAATACATTCAAAAAAAGAAAATAAAGGACTTTAACCCCTAATAAGCTCTTCATTTATAAGAGACCAGGTAAAAGCCTGAAATAAATAGGTGGTATGTTATTGTTCATTTATAAATTTTTTAACCTCTCCCTTCTCTCGAAAAAATTTTCTTGCACCATCCTGTTCAACAATTATACTGGCTGGATATACCATCCACGCATTGTAGCCTTTATCAATAAGTTGCGAGCAGAATGGTGCCATTATCTTTCTTTTTAGAGAGGTTTCTGCCGAGTAATCTTGAAATAATAAAATTTTGTTATTTCCAAACATAAGTGGTTCGGTTCTTTTTTTAAATAATCTAAGAAATTCAACTTTATCTTGATAGTTCAAGATTCTGAAAATACACATTCTGTTTGAACGAAATCCCTCAGACTGGGGTTTTTTTATGCCTGTTCTATGGGCTCTTTCTATAACAATGGGAAGCCTCTGTTGTGGAATACCTAGAGCCTGAGGCAGAGTAAAAGATGTAAACTGATATAAATCTTGAAATTCTGGAATCTCAGGTAAACCAATAATTCGAATATTATTGCGTCTGGAACGATCTTCCAGGTCGTCCAGACGCGATTGTAAATTAGTAATTTTGGAGCTCTGTTTGGATATAATATCAGTTTGGCCATTAGCTTGATCTTCTAACTCAGACACTCTGTTCTCCATCTCTAACATTCTATTAGAAAATTGTTTCACTTCTATGGATAGATTAGAAATTACTGATGAAATTGTGCCTAACTCGGCCTATATTATTTCAAATTGTGGGGTGAATAAGTCAGTTAAATGAGAGATTAGCATCTGCGTGTCATTTATATTAGAAAGTGTCTCGCTAGAGCTATTTAAACTAGGGTCGCCCTGTCTAGTTTTTTTGTCTTTGGCTTTAGCCGGCATCCTAGGCGAAGATGCTTTAGCTTGGGTTACAAATTTTTCCATAAAAGGAGAGAGAGAGAAAAAGAGGGGAGAAGGGAAGAAGGGGAAAGAAAAAAAAAAAAAAAAGGGGGAGTGTAAGTGAGAAAGTGAAAATTAACTACTTTCTATTGTGAAAAGTGAAGATATCGTGAAAAAAGAGCACACAAACAGAACAAAAAAAAAAAAAAAAAAAAAAAAAAAGGAGGGGGAGGGGGGTGTATGTGAAAAAGTGAGAATTGACTACTTCCTGTTGTGAGGAGTGAAAGTATTGTGAAAAAAAAAAAAAAAAAAAAAAGGGAAAAAAAGAAAAACCCCCCGCAAGGACCCCCCCCCCAAAAAAACTCCAAGTGAGTGTGTTACCACCAAGGGTAGTGATGTGTAAGAAAAAGAAAAAGAAAGCTAACTACAACTTTCGTTAACTTTGAAAAGCACAATTAGTGACGCGTATTATAAGACATGTGATATTTCCCAAAGGGGAACAAAAATTTGTGTATGTGAAAATTTTTTTTTTTTTTCTTTTCCTCCCTCCCTTGTCCTCTCTCCTCCTTTTTGTATGTATATGGATATATACCTAAGTATATGAATGTGGTTAGAGAAGGGAGAAAATCTTAGATACTTAATTTTAACAGCTATATAGTAAATTTTGGTAGAAAACTGTATAAGAGGTTTCAGTGCTAGGGTATATCGCCAGCCCTAATTTAAACACCTTCTTTAAGAAAAGACATTTCAAAGCTATAACCTTGATTTTGACAAAAGATCTTCCCTTTTCTGTTCAATTTCCACCTGATCCCTTACTCGCTTAATAAAGAGGTTTATTATAATGTACAGTCGAGAAAAATAACCTTTTTCTTTTCCTTCTTCCCTCCCTCTCCCTCTCTCCCGTTCCCCCTCCCTCCTCTTTTATATAAACCAGGAACAAACACAAAAAAAAAATACAATAAACGTCCTTTTAAAGGATTGATTCCTCAGTAAGTCCTTCTACAAAGATGACTTTTTACAATTCCAAGTGGTTAAAGTTGCCTTGATATTTTGACAAAGAGACACTGTAAAGCACTAATCTAAATAGAGTGATCTTTATATGAATGTAGAGAACTGTCTTTTCTTGACAAATGTCCTGGTAGTCTCTTGACAACTTAAATCCAGAAGTATCCAAGTAGCCTCACTTCAAATTTAAATGGCAATACAGGATAATAAGGAAACAAAAACAACAGTACCTTGGCTTCACCGGTCACTTTGAGAACGGTTATCGTTGCAGTAGTAAAAAATCTGACAAGAGCCTGGCTAGTCGTTTTCCAATTCCTTCCACAATTACCAGAGAGGAGAAATCCCCTTAACGTCAGCAGCGGAGATTGGGAGAATAAAGAGGCACAAGTTCTTGTGTTTGTTTTTATTCAAGCAAAAGTAATACTTTGAATTTGTTTCAAGGCAGCAAGACAACAAACTCTTATCCAAACGGCAATTGTGAGTGCACTACAGAACACCAAAACAGAATAGATGCACTGAGGTTTCACGCTTGCTTGCTTCTCTCTTATCCCCTTCAGACCGGATTATGTCTGCTGGAGTCTGGCTACCCGTTCTCTTATCGACATAAACAGGCTCCTATGATGCTCCACAAATCTGCACGAATCTGTGCTTGCTCCGTCCGTTCTCCAGAGTGTAAAGACCCAGCCTTTACACACCTCTACTTTCTTATTGGGTAAAAGAAAGGAGGCTCGACCTTGATACTGATGCCGGACTGGCCCGCGTACTTCAACTGCTGCAAACCTGTTTATCAAGTGCCGGGTGCTGTGTTCCTGTGTAACCCTGGGATATTTCTGGCCATACGAATTGCCCTAGGAGGCACATCTACCCCACAACGGGCATACTCCTTCCTCTTGGCTCATCCTCATCCCGGGTCACCAAGCCGCTCCTCGCACACTGCAGCGCCACAAAACACCTGCACACCTCACCGGCCACCTGTTGCTGCAGCCTGGGTCTCCACTTTGTACAAAGTAAGTAGCAAGTCCAGGTATAGATAATGAAAAGATCCTTAGCAGAGTAGTGAAATTGTGGCTCTGACCACGAGCTGAAAATAAGGTCACTGGAGGGTTTTTCCTGCCGGGGCCCGTTTGAATCTGCCCTGCTCCCTAGGGTGCTTGACCGCACCAACAGCGGGAGATTGGCCACTGGGAAGAGATGAATAAGGCTGTCTGTGCACCGTGCTCGAGACACCACGCCGAGTTCAGCGTGCTACAACAAACAGCACCTCCCACCGGAAAAGCCTCCTCAACAAAAACATATTCTACCTCCCATTTTTGTTTTAACCAACTCTTAAATTTAAGATAATTTATTAAAAAACATGGAAACCGAAATCTTCTGAAAGAAGTTTTTATATTGGAAAGATTATTTTTTAAGACTATTGGAGCATGATCTGAGAGTGTGATTTTACTTATTTTTATAGTTATATTTTCATTATGTAATCTTTCAGAAATCAAGAAGAGATCGATTCTTGAATAAGTTATGTGTGTTTTTAAAGACAAGTATATTCTCTTACATCGGGGTAATTCAGTCTCCATATATCTTTCATTTTTAAATTGCTAGACATTTTCCTATATAATCCTTCTTCCATTTTATGTCTTTTTGTTTTATAAGTGTCTTTCTTCCCTGGCCTAAACCTATCTAGAGGAACATGTGGAGACATATTAAAATCACCGCCCATTAAAATCACCACCATATTTAATAATTTCAGTTGCATATCGGACCAAAATCTTGGAGATAAATTGTTGGGGACGTAAACATTACATATTGTGTTTTCTATTTTTATTTTTAGAATCAAGTATTGCTCATCAATATCTATAAATTTATTGATAAAAATAATTGAATGTGCAGTGAAAACCTCTCCCACCCATCCTGTCTTTAATTTTAAAATTTTACTCTCTTTGAGATGGGTCTCCTGTATCAGCGCAATATTTGCTCCTAGATCTTTTAAATGTTTTAATATTGTTTTTCTTTTTATAGGTGAGGTGATCCCTCCTACATTCCATAATAAAAAATGTATTTCTTTAACCATACCTAACTAAAGTGGCTAAATATAATATTTCTTAGCTCATTACTAAGAGACGGAAAGGATATAGGACCAGGGTAGTCCACTTAGGCTAGAAAAATTGACTTTCAGCAAGATATTTTGCCCAGAAACAGAGTATATTTTCTAGTGGTACAGATTATAAAATTTGTTTGAATACTTCTATGACTCACTAATAACCAATGACCTTTTACAAAAACCCAAGGAATTAGTCTAAATCATATTTCAGATTATGCTTTCATAAAAAATGAAAGATTACAACATATAGCATGCTCTAGTCATTTATTAAATTATTATTAACACTAAGTAACCAATACTTATAGCGATCTTTTATCCTGGATAGGACTGTCCTCCCCTAACTGTCTAACTCTTAGACTTTGTATATGTAGATATAAGCCATGGATCTTCTTATATTATACAAATGCAACATATATTTAACAACAAGAACTCAGCTCCAAAATTTCAATACACTATTATCAGAGGGGGTTTTTGCCTGGAAACTCCACACTCAGGTTTTACACAATATAGTTTCAGCTATCGGCAAGCCTTTTTAACTTTCAACTTAAGCTCTCAGGTAATTACAAACAGGTATTATGCAGTGATAATAATAACTGTGTTAAACAGGATTATCAAATATTAATAAGCAGCTGGTAATGTTACGTTATAATTGTCAGTGGACAAACTATAATTTCCATATACATTAACCAGTTATATTCCACAAGGCATAGATCACTAAGCCATTTCCAGCCAGGGCTGATCTGGACAATCTTCGTCAGCTATCTGTTAAAAAGTTTCCTTCTCTGCCATTCAATTTTACAGGCAATAATATAGATTTTCTATATTGATACAAAAGTTCTGTGTCTGATTTTATAATCTTCAGCCCTCATAGGTATTCTTCACTAGGTACTTCACTAGGTACTCTTTAACTGCTCTTTTTGGAAACTTAATGTACTAAGATTTAACAGCCTGTATTAGAACCAGCTGTTTATCCCCAACAAGCAGACGCCCCCTAGACTCCACCAACGACACAAGGCCACTAACCCTACAAGGGCCCTTTATTAAATGTTCCTAGGTATGTGTAGTAGCAAAAACATATGTACAAGGTATTTTTCAGCAACGCTGCTATGTAGTTGGATCCTGCAACAATATGCCTTGTTCTTATAGCAATTAGTCCCACTTTTCAACAGCTTCCCTTTAACAGGGTTCACACTCAGTGTTGGCCCCTGTTTTGGCCTGATGAAACAGACAGCAGTCTGAGAAACACTTTGCATTCTGTCCTTTTTACTATTAGAGTCATATGGTTGATATCTGACTTTTACTTGCCATCAGGGCCGTCTTTATTACTGACTGGACCCTGGGCAAACATTTTCTTCCCCCCCCCCCCTTCCCCATGCAATTTCGCTCTCCACCCCAATATACCAAAAAACAACTAAATCACTGCTGGGCTAATCATTAAAAAAAATTGCAATATGTGAAACTGGACCTAAGCAGTACTAATAAGTAAATAAATATATAAATTCCTCCCCTCTGGATTAATTTAATATGCTTTTGAATGTGATTCTGGTGTGAGGTTAGCTGGTTAAAGAGATTTAGGGCAGCCAACAGGAGCAAAGCAAGGTAAAGACTAAGGCGGAAGCATAGAGGTGCAGACAGATATAAGTTTACTGACTGGAACAGTAGAACTACTATGGGAAGCTGTAAAATCTGAAACAGAGAGAAATAAAAACTATAAAAATAAACCTTACCTTAATGTGTGAAGTATCAGCATGACACTATACATCAGCCACAGCAGCACATGTCACTACTTTGCTAGGAACAAGTTCCCTCTCATCCTGCACTAGACAATGCTGCATGGGGGACGGGCATGTGTACACTCACTTATTCTTTTCACTGACACCTTTCTACAAAACACTGTTTTCCTAACAAACTTCAGTTAGTTGATCTTAGAGCCACAGCAGAAAGAGCAGGGCTAAGGGGACCAGCAGACTGGATGCTGTCTGCCCAAGGCTGCATGGATACAGACGAGTCACACAGCCTCAAGACTGAAGAGAGCAGTGTGTGCAGCTGCACAGATGCTCAAATCCTCACGTGCCTGCCACTCCAGCTTTCTGCTGCATGCGCCTATAGTGAGCCCTACCCAGAAACAATCTCCACCACCAGAGCAGTTACCTGGTGACAGTAGTAACCCCAGCAGGACCTTTTCTGATGCAGTGGGATTGACTGGATGCCTAGTTAGGGCTTAGCATCCAGTGCTGCACAGTGCACATCTAAAACAGCACATGGCACTAGCTTGGAATGTCACATGACATCGGCATGGTCTGGCACAGTTTCTCACAAATAAATATAAGCAAAGAACTTTTGACTGTGACAATATTAGGACTGACTGTGTGTGTCCTCCATGTCACATGACATCAGCAGTCTGGCATGACTCTTGGGCCCCTCAACAAAGACTGGGCCCAGGGCAGCTGCCCCTTTTGCCCTGTGTTAAAGACGGTCCTGCTTGCCATTAAATTGTGTTTTTTTTATAACACTATTATGAGAGTCTGAGCTTGTTTATATCCACTGAGGACTTCACGGATACCGGCACTGATGCTGAGACAGTGAGCTGGGACACTGCAAACTCCCAGTCCGCTTGACTTAGCACATTTGGGTGCTGCTCCACTTGTGAGTATCCATTTAGCTTTTATTCATCTTTCCATCCATATCCACAGTATCACACTAGGAGGTGCCTTTGTTTTTTGTGATTGTATTCACAGAGAAAGACCCTGCATATATTCACATCTATATCTTCCTGGGAAAGGAAACATACTCACATTTTATGTCCTTTTTTTTTTTTTTTTTTTTTTTAGTTTTACCCTTCTTTCTTTCTGGGGTTCCAGGCACCACGGATCCAGGAAGCTCTGTATAGGAAGCGAGTGCAATATCTTCTTATGGACTGCGAATGTCACTTAGGAATACTTTCTTATCCTCCCCTTTTAGGTTATTCCTCAGGTCTTGTTCCCCGGCAACTGTGTCTGTACAGGTGTGGTGTGTGCATTATGCCGCTCTGGTTACTTTGTGCGCGTTCGTCTTGCGCAGTGGATGCCCAGTAGGGATAAGTCTCCCGTCTCCCTCCTCGCGTGTTCCCTACTGCACGGGGTTCCAGGCATACTTCGGCCTGAACGCCAAGGATAAGCGAGGCTGGCATTTTTTCATGCTTGGCGCGAGTGCAGCTCCTCTATCCTGCGTCAGTTCCGCCCACCGGATATCCAACAATAATTTTTACGAAGGTGTTAGGAGCTTTCTGTGGTAGCCAGAGCACAAGGAATCGCTGTGGCACCTTACCTGGATGATATCTTACCTGGGCAAGAGTTTGCTTGTTCCCAATACCAGAGTATGCTTTCTGGGAACGATTTCCATGAAAATCTGAGAGATCAATGTCGAGCCAAGCTCTTATCTGTTGGCCCTCGGTGGGTCAATGTATGGAAGTGGTGGGTCTCATGGTAGCAGCCACAGATATTATTCCATTTGCTTGCTTCCATCTGAGACCTCTAAAACGATTTATGCTCAGGCAATGAAATGGCGATTATTCTGATCTGTCGCAACTGATTAATCTGGACCAAACAACAAGAGATTGTCTCTCCTGGTGCCTCTCTCGGGATCATCTATCTCAGGGCACATGCTTTCTGAGACCGTCTTGTGAGATTTTGACTACGAATGCCAGTCTGCTAGGCTGGGGAGCGGTGTGAGGTCCTGTGATAACCAAAAGTTATCTAATAGTGTAATGATTTAAATATGGAAAAATAAAGGTTTTGTTGCTCTTTTCTTAAAATAAGCAAGAGAAAATGATTTATTAAACTTACTTATTTAAGGTGAGTCATTAATTTTGTAATTGATAGAATATTATGAAACTTCACTAAGGTATGAATATATAAATATTCAGGAAATATTATGAGTAACTGAGTTTTAAGTTCAGAGAGAGTCATATGTGTTACAAAATTATGCAACAGTAAATGCTGATTAAAGCAGATAAAGCAAAGCAAAGGATTAGACTGCTTGATAAAGTAAAGGTAATTTCTTCACGCACTCACACTTTCATGCAATAAAATATATACACAGTCCAGACATACTAGCTTGAATACCAAACCGCAATCTACTGAGTCAGATGAGAATCACAATAAAGGTTATAGGAATCTCCAATAACAAACAATGGTGTCTAAGGTTTAACCTTTATGAATGAATAAATTGTAGCGTGGAGAGCGGTACTTATCTTAACAGTAGCGGTGGTATGAAGCGTGGGGAGCGGTAATGCCTTTTGGATATACAGGTTGAGAGGTAAGTTGCAGCTCTTAGGTTCAGTGTCTGTTTGGTGTGAGCGCGACTTCGGCGTGGTGAAAGAAGTTCCGTTTGGCGGATGAATCCGGAAGATGGTCCCGGTCAGGATAGAGGCAAAAGTAGATACCCAGCGGGTATCGAAGGCGATGTAAAAGACCTGAAGGTTATGCAACAAATGCACAATGTGGTAGTAGCTCCTCAGAGGAGCAAGGAGAAGTGAGAAACAACTTCAATTTTCAGGCCCTGATTAATGGGTAAGCACTTCCTTAAATAGGAAGGAAGTGCTAATGCAGGGTTTAGATTTAAAGGGATATCACATGCCCCCCTCCTCAGGGAATCACCCCTGGGGATTCTGCGTGAGGTTTAAGTGGATATTTCTTATGGAAGAACTTGATCAATCGGGGCGAATGGACTTCGGAATGAATGAGCCAGGAGTTTTCCTCAGGGCCGTAACCTTTCCATTTAATGAGATATTCCAGTTTATTTCTGTGTATCCTAGAATCCAGTATGGATTCAACCTCGAATTCTTCTTGATGATCAACCATAACAGGTGGTGGCGGAATAGAAGAAGGATGGTTTTTGGTTGGGAATGGTTTCAACAATGAGATATGGAAAGAAGGATGTATTTTGTAGTCTTTTGGCAGTTTAAGTCTAACCACATTGGAATTTATCACATGTTCTATTGGAAATGGACCCAAGAATTGATTCGCAAGTTTCTTGCTAGGAACTTTGAGTTTAAGATTTTTTGTTGAGAGAAGTACTAAGTCCCCAACCTTATAATCAGGACCCTTACGATGTTTTAAGTCATAATATGATTTTTGATATTGCTTGGCTTCATGTAGATGTCTTTTCAGAACAATTAACCTTTCGTGGAGGTTAGATGTAAATTCAGTTGCTGTAGGAGAGTTTACAGATTTGTTAGAAAGAGATATAGTGTTTGGGTGGTAACCATATGTTGCAAAAAAGGGGGAAGTTTTGATAGAAGTATTTATGGAATTGTTATATGTGAATTCGGCCATGGGAAGATAAACTGTCCAATCATCTTGGAGATGTGATATGTAACATCGTAAGAATTGTTCTATGGTCTGATTAAGTCTCTCTGTGAGTCCATTAGTCTGGGGATGGAAAGCAGTGGTATAAAGGTGGTCAATCTTTAGCAATTTACACAGAGATCTCCAGAAGGATGAGGTAAATTGCGTTCCCCTATCTGTAATTATGTTGGAGGGTAAACCATGTAGTCTGACTATATGATCGATAAATACCTTAGCCGTAGTCATAGCTGAGGGTAATCCCTTAAGTGGGATAAAATGAGCTAGTCTGGTTAAATGGTCAATTATTACCATGATAGTATTATATTGTTGAGTGAGTGGGAGTTCAACAATAAAATCCATGGCTATGGTACTCCATGGTTTATCTGGGATAGGCAGAGGTGTAAGTAGACCAATTGGTCTCTTATGAACTAATTTATTTCGGGCACAATTTTCACATCCTGATACATAGTCATAAATATATTTGTTCATGCCAGGCCACCAGAAATTACGTCGGGTTAGTTCAATGGTCTTTTTAATTCCAGGATGACCAGACATTGTATCATCATGAGTGTGTGTGAGTATTGATGATCTCATGCTCTTGGGAATATACAATTGACTGTTATGATAGTACAATCCAGATTGAGAGTCTTTAACACAAGTTTGGTGGGGTATTGAATCTTGTTTTAAAGCCTTGTGAACCTCTTGTTCTATAGGGGTCAGGACGCCTATGATTTTTTCAGGAGGGATAGTAAAATTAGGTGGTTCATGAGTTAAGCTTTCGTTTATACGTGATAAAGCATCAGCCTTAGTATTTTGACTGCCTGGTTTGTAGGTAATTATAAAGTTAAAACGGTCTAAAAATAGAGACCATCTCGCTTGTCTGGCTGTCAAAGTCTTGTTCTTTTTTAAATATTCAAGATTCTTATGGTCAGTAAAAATAATGAATGGAAGTTTAGATCCTTCTAGGAGGTGTCTCCATTGTTCAAGGGCACTCTTTATTGCTAACAATTCTTTGTCCCCCACACTATAATTACTTTCTGCACTAGTTAAGGTTCTTGAATAAAATGCAATGGGGTGAATTTCCCCATTCTCAACTTGTTGTTGGGAGAGTACTGCTCCTATGCCAGTATTAGAGGCATCTGCTTCAAGTTGGAATTGTAGATCAAAGTTGGGTAGTGATAAGATTGGTGCTGTAGAAAATAACTCTTTAAGTTTTTCGAAGGTTTCTTGAGCTTTTTGAGACCATTTAAATTTTTGATTAACACTAGTCAGTTGTGTCAGTGGTCTTACTATTGAAGAAAAGTTTTTAATAAACTTTCGATAAAAATTAGCGAAACCGATAAAGCGTTGTAACGCTTTTACAGTAGTGGGAGCTGGCCAATCTTTAATGGCAGACACTTTGTCAGGATCCATTTGTACATGGTTAGGAGTTATTATATAACCTAAAAATTTTATCTTAGAGACATGGAATACACATTTTTCTAATTTAGCATATAATTTGTGCTCCTTGAGACGGGTGAGTACCCATCTTACATGCTTTTCGTGATCAGAGGGTGTTTTGGAGTATATTAGAATATCATCTAAGTAAATTATAACACAGATGTCCATAAGGTCGTGGAATATTTCATTAATAAAATGCTGGAATGTTGCAGGAGCATTGCTTAAGCCGAAGGGCATTACATTATATTGAAAGAGCCCATAACGGGTTCTAAAGGCGGTTTTCCACTCATGACCTTCTTTCATACGGATAAGATTGTAAGCCCCCTTAAGATCAAGTTTTGAATAAATTGTAGCTTCGTTTAAACGTTCCAATAATTCGGGTATGAGGGGTAGAGGATATCTGTTTTTAACAGTAATTTCGTTTAAAGCTCTATAATCAATAATGGGTCTTATTGTACCGTCCTTATTGCGTACTAGGAACATTCCAGCAGCAGCTGGAGATGTTGAGTGGGATATAAAACCTTTTCGGAGATTGTCGTCTAAATAGGAACGTAAGTAAGTAAGTTCCTCTTGTGAAAGTGGGTATATTTTTCCGTGAGGAATTTGAGAGCCCGGTATCAGATCAATTGGACAATCAAACTCCCTATGAGGGGGGAGGTTTTCTGCCTCTTTTAGATCAAACACCTCTGCCAGATCCTGATAAATTTCTGGTAGTTCAGATTCAATAGCAGAGATTAACTGATATGGATAACATGTTTTTAAACAGAATGGTGATGCTAATGATACCTGTGGAGTGGACCAGTCAATGCTGGGGTTATGTTTTTTTAACCATGAAAAGCCAAAAATAAGTGTATGCATGTGGATGGAAATTAAGTCAAAAGTAAGATATTCAGTATGTCCATTGTCAGTTGTCACTAGTAAAGGTATTGTTTGATGAGTAATGGGACCATGTTGTATGAGGGAACCATCAATAAGTTTAACTGAGACTGGTTGTGCCTTGCAAACAGTAGGAATTTTATTTAAATCAACAAAAGATATATCGATATAATTTCCGGCTGCCCCAGAATCGATCAATGCATTAGACTGCACGTTTTTCTGATCCCACTGTAAAGAAAGGTTAAGAGTCAATTGAGGGTTTTGAGTGAAGTATAAAATATTATGTTTTGAATGAATCTTACCCTTCTTTTGCTTTTGAAGAATTGGGCAATTATTAACTGAGTGTTCTTTTTGCCCACAATATAAGCATAGATTCTCAGATCTGCGTCTGGCCTTTTCTTCAGGTGTTAAAGGTCCTTTTATGGCTCCAATCTCCATTGGGGTCTGATTAGAATTACCCTTTTCCTGGTTGGGTGTGTAAAGATACGGACGTCTAGGTGGTACGTCACAGGTAGCTCTCTCAGCCTTCCTTTCACGTATTCGCCGATCCAGGGTAGTACTTAATTTCATCAGTCCATTCAGGGTTTCGGGCATCTCCAAACGGGACAACTCATCTTTTAACAATTCTGAAAGGCCCAGTCTGAACTGGTTCTTCAAACTAATTTCATTCCATTTAGAATCATCTATCCACATTTGGAATTCAGTAATATAATCTTCTATATTCCTCTTACCCTGTTTTAGGGATCTCAGTTTCGTTTCTGCCGTCATCTGTGAATGAGAGTCCTCATATAAGGATGTCATAGCTAAAAAAAATTCTTCCAAGGAATCTAAGATTGGATGGTTATTCTCAAAATATCTATTAGCCCATGAGCGAGGCTCCCCCTGGAGGAAGGAGATGGTAGTACAAACCTTGATTCTCTCAGAGTGATAAGTTTTAGGCCTTAATGAAAAAAGTAATTTGCAAGCATTTTTAAAGTCTCTATATTCACTTCGTTTACCAGAAAAGGGTTGAGGATAGTTAATGTGAGGTTCAGGGACTTCTGAGCTCTTGGCTGGTAAACATTCTTTTACTAGAGTTTTAAGTGCTTTATTTTCTGATTGTACCTCAGTTAAGGCCCTGGCTAGATATTCTAATTTTTGATGGATGTTGGTGAATTCATTTTTTATTTCACTAGGATCCATCCTATATTTTACAGGTTATAACCTTATTGGCCTGAAAATTCTGTGATAACCAAAAGTTATCTAATAGTGTAATGATTTAAATATGGAAAAATAAAGGTTTTGTTGCTCTTTTCTTAAAATAAGCAAGAGAAAATGATTTATTAAACTTACTTATTTAAGGTGAGTCATTAATTTTGTAATTGATAGAATATTATGAAACTTCACTAAGGTATGAATATATAAATATTCAGGAAATATTATGAGTAACTGAGTTTTAAGTTCAGAGAGAGTCATATGTGTTACAAAATTATGCAACAGTAAATGCTGATTAAAGCAGATAAAGCAAAGCAAAGGATTAGACTGCTTGATAAAGTAAAGGTAATTTCTTCACGCACTCACACTTTCATGCAATAAAATATATACACAGTCCAGACATACTAGCTTGAATACCAAACCGCAATCTACTGAGTCAGATGAGAATCACAATAAAGGTTATAGGAATCTCCAATAACAAACAATGGTGTCTAAGGTTTAACCTTTATGAATGAATAAATTGTAGCGTGGAGAGCGGTACTTATCTTAACAGTAGCGGTGGTATGAAGCGTGGGGAGCGGTAATGCCTTTTGGATATACAGGTTGAGAGGTAAGTTGCAGCTCTTAGGTTCAGTGTCTGTTTGGTGTGAGCGCGACTTCGGCGTGGTGAAAGAAGTTCCGTTTGGCGGATGAATCCGGAAGATGGTCCCGGTCAGGATAGAGGCAAAAGTAGATACCCAGCGGGTATCGAAGGCGATGTAAAAGACCTGAAGGTTATGCAACAAATGCACAATGTGGTAGTAGCTCCTCAGAGGAGCAAGGAGAAGTGAGAAACAACTTCAATTTTCAGGCCCTGATTAATGGGTAAGCACTTCCTTAAATAGGAAGGAAGTGCTAATGCAGGGTTTAGATTTAAAGGGATATCACAGGTCCCTTGAAAGCTCAAAGTATTTGGTCACCAGAGGAGTCCACCCTACCTATAAATATTCTGGAACTAAAGGTCATCTCCAATGCTCTGATGGCATGGCCTCAACTTTGTTCTATCTGCTTTATCAGATTCCAGTCGGACAACATAACAGTAGCTCATATCAATCAACAGGGAGGAATGAGGAGTCCCCTAGCTATGCGTGAGGTGTCTCACATATTTCATTGTGCAGAATCCCACAATTGCCACATCTCTGCTATCCATATTACATGGGTGGACACTTGAGAAGCGGACTTCCTGAACAGACAAACTTTTCACCCCGGAGAATGGTCTCTTCCTCAGGAAGTATTCCCTGAGAACTCTCATGTGCAGGGTCCCGGAGATGGATCTAATGGCTTCTCGTCTCAATGCCAAGCAACCGAGAGGGACCCTCAAGCGGTCTTGGTAGACACATTAGTGGTTCCTTGGAATTTCAATCTTATTTATCTGTTTCCTCTGATTGCTTTCCTTCCTCGAGTGATCGCACACATCAAACAGGAGCGGGCCTCATTGATTCTCATTGCTCCGGTGTGGCTGCGTCGGACTTCGTTTGCAGATCTTGTTAAGATGTCATATGCTCCTCCTTGGAGGTTACCTCTGTGAATGTATCTTCTTCAACACGGTCCGTTTCTTTACCAAAATCTAGATTCTTTGAGGTTGACTGCGTGGAGATTGAACACCTAGTCCTATCTAAGAGATTTCTCTGAAAGAGTTATTGATACTTTGATTCAGGCCCGTAAACCGGTTACTAGACATATTTACCATCTGTTTTACTTCATAAAAAGTTGGCTTAGTTGATGTTCAGTCCTTTGTTTAGGCTATTGCTAGAATTTGACCTGTGTTTAAACCTGTTGCTCCTCCTTGGAGTCTTAATCTTGTTCTACGTGTCCTTCAACAGGCTTCCTTTTGAACCTATGCATTCTGTTGACATTAAACTTTTATCTTGGAAAATTTTGTTTCTGTTAGCTATTTATTCTGCTTGCAGGGTTTCTGAGTTATCTGCGTTAGTGTGATCCTCATCTTATTTGTTTATGCGGATAAAGCCGTGTTACGTACTAAGTTGGGGTTTCTTCCTAAGGTTGTCTCTTTGCACAATATCAATCAGGAGATTGTTGTACCTTCCTTTTGTCCTAATCCTTCCCAGGAGGAGTGTTTGTTTCACAACTTAGATGTAGTTCAAGCTTTAGAGTTCTATCTTCATGCTACCAAGGAATTTCGTCAGTTCTCTTTATTTTGTATGCTGGAAAGTGCAGGGGTCAGAAGGCCACTGTGACTACCCTTTCTTTTTGGTTGAGAAGTATCATCCATATGGCGTATGTGGAGGCAGAACAACAGCCTCCTGCAAGAATTACGGCTCATTCTACCCATGTAGTGTCTTCATCTTGGGCCTTTAAGAACGAAGCTTTAATAGAACAGATCTGTAAGGCGGCCACTTGCTCTTCTTTACATACATGTTTAAAATTTTACAAAATTGATGTTTTTGCTTTGGCTGAGGCTTCCTTTGGGAGAAAAGTGCTTTAAGTGGTGGTGCCTTCAGTTTAGGTCTGCCTGCATTGATTTGGCCCTCCCTGTTCATTCTGCGTCCTCTTTAGCTTTGGTATTTGTTTCCCAATAGTAATGAATGAATTCATGGACACTCACTGCCATTATAAAGAAAAAGTTCATGCTTACCTGATAAATTATTTTCTTTCTTGGCAGTGAGTCCATGAACCCGCCCTGTTTTTAGTTTTGAGGCAGCAGTTGTGTGTTCCTTTCTGCTGGCACCATGTAACATATCTCAGCCTAATGTCACTATCCCTTTAAGAAATCCTTCTCTGACTGCTGCATTTGGGCAGTATTCACATTCAGCTTGCATGCCTGCCTGATTAATCATTCATGCACCTGATTACCTCAGCCTCTTTTTAAGCCTTCTCAGGTCTAATGTGCTGGGCATTAACATTGAAGTTGTGATCCTGAACAACAGAGGTCTGTGACTGTTTCCTGTATGAATTTACCAACTATTTCAACCTACAGCATTTTCTATTCCAATGCCTAAAATCATCAAATCGCAAGTATCCAAATAATTCCATTTTCTGTTTCCTGGACACTGCTACTTAACAAACTCAGAACTTTATTATAAATCAAGCATACTTTTGGTTATCATCACTCTCTAATTACAACAGCATCTTACTCAGAACTTTATAACTATTTATCTGCTACAAGTTGTCATTGCTGAAATATCCTGCTGCAAATATGTTAACATATTCTGAACTCTGCATCTATGTGTTCAATTAAAAGCTTTCATGTGATTCTCCAAAACATGTTCAAACAGTAATTGATGCCTTAAACTTAACTTTCACCTGTGCTGCTCTGCTAATTACTGACATACAGCTCTTTATAATAATATGTACGGTGAACCTGCAACAAACCAAGTTTGCATCTAAATGCACAAACAGTAATTAATGCCTAAACTTGCAGCTTGTCTAAGTACCTGTGCAGCTGTGCTTTAACTCTGACATACAGCTTTATATAATATTATGTACTGTGAACCTGCAACAAACCTTAGTTTGCATCTAAGTGTCAATCCTTTACCAGATTACTCTGAAGCCTGAACATTCCACATTGCTATATTTTTCTCTCATTGAATCCTGCAGTTACTTCTATTAACTAACTATAAGTCACAGTGAACTCAGAATATATTGTATACAAATGTTGCACTCTCCATTTATTCTACAATAACTTCTAGCAACTATGAATCACAGAATATCATCTATCCACGTCCAGGATACTCTTCCCCGGGTCAGGGGTCGGTGTCTTCAAATCCCTACCACTGTCTGTGTCCTGAGCGCATGTACACCGGATCATGACACACCAATACCCCTGGTGTTTCTTGCCACTTTTCCTTCTCCTCGTCTTGAATCACTGGGGAGGTAGGGGAAGTGGGAGGGTGATACTTTATAGCTTTGGCTGGGGTGTCTTTGCCTCCTCCTGGTGGCCAGGTGTTGTATTCCCAACAGCAATGCATGAATTTGCCAACAGCAATGTATGAATTTGTGGACTCACTGCCAAGAAAGAAAATAATTTATCAGGTAAGCATACATTTTGTTTTTGATGTTTTATATCAAAGCTACAGTTGACTGTAAAACCTTTTTTTTTTTTAATGACCCAGACACCCTTTAAAATTAAGTCCCTATATGATTTTTTAACCCTTTTGCTGCAATTTTACACCCCTGTGCTAGAGGTGTTGATTGGCTCTCATTGCTTTTATACAAAGTTAAACTTTTTTTATGTGAGGGTAACCACTAAAATTATACTTCATTTTTTTCACCAGACTAAACATTTTTAGAAATAACTGTTAGCAGAAATATCACGTGAGAACACCACCATATTAAATGCAAAAACACATTTTATTGACCCACATTTATCATCAGTTCACCTTCTCAAAGCAGCACAATTTATAATTTATGTTTCAAATAAAAACAATGATTACAAATCAGAAAAGAGAACAATTATTTTGTCATTATTCAGTAAGGGTGTGTATTCAAATGCTTCAGTAGCACCTAAGAGCCACATTTATTATTGTACAAATCCAGATCTCAGTGTGTTTCACAAAAATAAATGCAGCTCCAAAAAGAGGTGAATGTGGCGAGTGGCTGCCTAATTTCGCATTTGGATGCTACCGAATGCACACCCTTACTATTCAATTTATGCAGAAAATTAGTATTAGTATTAAATATCTAACCATACAAATATTACATACATTTAAAATTACACAAAATATTCTGAATTCCCAGGGGTTTATCCAATGTTGAAACTATGCATGTTCCTATCCCTGTCCAAAACCACTCAGCATAGCAAAGAATATATAAAAAAAAAAATCAAAATAGTTGTACCAAAAGTCATCCTATATAGATTATATAGGATTATATTACAAAATATCACTCAATGTTAGATTCTCTCAGTTATCCCCATTTATTCTGATTCTTATCATTTTTTTTATTAGTTCAAACATTGTTCTATGAGCACTAGCATCAACAGTACAAATAAATGAGTCTAGTACTTGGTTATCAGTCTTACTATAGAAATAAGGGTATAAAACGCCTTACTTGAATTGTGAAACCATACTCTTTCAAATGCAGGGTATTATGATATGTTATGGTGAGTGGGTACTAAAGGCCTCTTAAAAAGCACTAGAACCCCAAAAATATAGCCAAAGTGGAGAGGTATTTGGGAGGCGTGGCTGGCAGCCGCCATGAGTGCAGCATAACTCCGGAGCATCCCCACCACTATGCCCAAAACACATGGGTGACATACCACATTCCCTCTGAAGAGACTTTGATCCTTATGGACATCTTTGGTGCATGCGTCATGTAATGGCCCACCCAACTAGGCCGCAACCATATAAACCTCCTCGGATCCTCTGCGGTACAGGAGCTCCAAGGTCACTAGCCTACACACTGCTCAAGTAAGCCCGGTTAGGGGCCCAAACAAGCTACACAAAAGCAGGGATAACTGCGAAACATACTTTGGGTGGGCCGTGACGCATCTACCATAAAGATGGCTGTAACAGGCCGCAAATTACAACACGGAACATACAGAGTCAAAGCCGACAGCAAAAGCAGGAGTATTTTATCTTCCTCCGGTAAGCCCATCAACCCACACCACTCTATATCCTCAACACATCAGCAGAACTCAGCTAACTGTTTTTATTACAATATAAATGGCACCACACAGGCCCCATATACTAATAGCAGAACCCTGCACTAAATGCCAGGCCTCAATCCACAGGCCTTTGCTATACACCTGACTTGGCTCCAAAAGTCTACCTATAACTGACAGGGCTGCAGCCATCACGAAACACCATAATGGTTAAAACCTTCTATAGACTTTAGAGACCTTTTATTTTTTACGTTAGTGTTAGGGGGTTTGGGCTTGAGTCATCATCCCAAAGAGCACAACACCCGGACACCATAACAAAAGTTAAGCATTTTTCCTGCTCTGCTAATAACGGATATATAAACTATTGCAAGCCACTCTCAAAACACCACAAGAGAAGAAACCCAGCTCCCAGCCTCTATCTTGCAAAACCGTCCATCAAAGCAAGACATAGCAGACATTGTTCATAAATGTCGTAGAGAAGAGTTAGCAAACATCAAACAGGATGTCCATACCCTTGGTTTCCAGGTTGAGACATTAGAAGGTAACCAAGACCTGATAAAAGAAGATGTCCAGCAACTTACAGACCAAGTTATCTCTCAATAAAAAGCTATTAATACACTCCAAGAAAAATTAGAAGACTTTGAAAAACAAAGCATACGTAAAAACATGAGAATCTGGGGTGTACCCTAATCAGTCCTTCTTAGAGACTTTCCATTATACTTGCAATCTCTATTCCATCTACAGGACACCCAACCTCTGAATGATATCCTCCTGGGTTAGAGCACACATAACCCAACAACCTAAGCCCCCCAACACTGCTCCACCAAGAGACATTGTAATTCGTCTCAAGAATTTCCAGGATAAAGAAATGCTCCTAGCTCAGTCCCGGAAAAATCAGCCACTCCGATTCAGGGGCAATGTGCTGCAGTTCTATCAAGACCTAGCTACTAAAACATTACAAAGAAGAAAGGAACTCTCTCCCCTTACCACCATGTTATGTAATAAAAAAAAAAATCCTGTATAGATGGATGTTTTCTAACCACCTATAGACTATTCAAAAAAACACCCGCTATATCTATAAATCTCCAGAAGATTTCCCTACATTCTGCACCTCTCTAGGATTAGATGTTACATCAGAGACTATGCCATCCATCAGTCCTACCACACCAAAGAAGAAGAACCTAAGTGGAACTTTTTAGACATGGCACACAGTGAATTCCAGAAAGTTGAAACTACAAGAACCAACACTCTCAGGACATACAGCTTCTAGCCCATCTAACTAAACCAACTCATCTTAAAAAACTGTATTCCTCTTTTACAACCTAAAGTAATGTCGCTCTCCATCCTCCAGATGGGCAAGTACCCTAAAAGTGTTATTATTTACCAATTTGATTTTCTCCTACTCATAATTGCTTATCTGTAAGAATCAAACTTCCTAACTTTCCCCATACCCTCTTAATAATAATTTAACTCCTGAGTTAACAGCCAAGATGTACTGTCAAAATAATACAATAGGAAAAGAGGCTTGTTTTCACTGTCTTTATTGTTTTTATTGTTCTCACTGTTTTCAATGTTCTCGCTGTTTTTATTGTTGTTATTGTTTATACTTATGTTCTATTGCTCAACAAATTTTGTTCTAAGCTCACCACTGATACACAAAACTCACAGAAAACACATATTTTAAACACCCTGACACACTAACAAGCAAACCACTCATAATTCCCCACCTGCTAGAGATCTTCTTTCCCACATGCCACAATGACGCATATTGACAAAGACACTCCACGTTTAATGACCCTTATTACCCAAAACGCAAAAGGACTAAACTCCCCTCAGAAGCGCTCTAAAACCTTCCTTGACCTTACCAAAAGACAAGCAGATATCATTTTCATGAAAGAAACCCATTTCAGGCGTAACAAAGAACCAAAATACTTTGGTAAAACCTTTATCACACAATATCACAGCTCATACACGTCCAAACAGAGAGGAGTCAGCATACTAATCAACAAATCCCTTCCTTTTACTCTTACCCATATCACAAAAGATACAGAGGGCAGATTTTTGGGAATAGTAAGTCTTCTCTATGGAAGACCAATTACATTAGTAAACATATATGCGCCAAACGCTAAGCAAACCCCCTTCTTCAAAACCATGTTCAACAAGATACTAGACATTGCAAAAGACCCTATTTTCATAGCAGGGGACTTCAATGTTCCTTTACAACCAGCTAAAGCTAGGTAAAACCCCAAAACCCAAATATATAAAAAACAAACATTAATACTTTATGGAAAGGCTTGAAAAACCTCAATCTATATGACACTTGGTGGTTCATCCACCAAGACAGATGCAATTATAACTTTTATTCCCAGCCCAACAAAACCCACAGCAGGCTTGATTATATTTTCACTAATTAACTAAGCTTATCCTTATTAAAAAAATGACAATTCCCACACACCTTACCTATGGAGACTAGATGATACTCTCTTAGACAATCCAACAACAATGACCAATATTATTAAAGCCATAGAAGAATACTTTAACCTAAACTCTGGTTCATTTGAAAAAAAATACACGATAGGGGAAGCACACAAATGCATCCTAAGAGGGGAATTCATTAAATATAAGGCCCAACAACAAAAAACTCACAGAATTCAATACAAAGAATTAACTGAAACTTTTACCCGCCTAGACTATGCTCACAAACTCACACCTACGGATACCAAGATAATCACAGACTTACAAAAAGCCAGAGCCGATTTAGATAACTTTTTGCAAATAGATTATCAACAGCTACACCAGAAAAATAATAGCATGTTCTATTTTGAATCCAATAGATCAGGCAAATTGTTGGATAGAGCACTTAAGAAAAAATGCTTAAAATCATACATATATGAACTCAAACAACCACACAACATCACACTAAAGACCACGAAATATATCTTACACTCTTTTCATAAGTACTACACAACCTTATATAACTTAAATGATAAACTCCCTGACTTAGCTCACCAACTTAATATGATATCCTATATTGTCATCTCCCCACCCTCAATGAAGATCAGTTACAATCCTTAAACAAACCAATTTTGATTCAAGAAACTAAAAATGTGATCAAAACTTAGAAAAAAGGGAAAAGTCCAGCCCTGATGGATTCTCAACAAGACATTATCATCTTTTCTCCTCTTTACTATCCCCACATCTTACCACTCTATTTAATGAGACCTACACAGATAACCCCTTCCCACCATCCATGCTAGAAGCCCAAGTAGTGGTTGTTACAGAAGCATTAGTTATTTTGTTGTGAAGAGCTTATTTCCCAGCAGCAATGCCTGAACCAGCCAAGCCAACACCTAAGAAGGGCTCCAAGAAAACCGTAACAAGTATCATTTCATAAAGAGTTAACTTTTTTTCAGCTTTTAGAAACTATTTTCTAAATACAAGTTTGCTGGCCTCAGCTCTAATTAAGTTTAGTGATAAACAGTCCCATTGTCTAATCACCTCCGGAGTCAGACTGCTAATTGATAAGATGGACTAACTTAATAAGATGTGTAACTTGTTATCTTGATAAGATGTGTAACTTGTTATCTGAAGTACTGTAATCCTATTGTGGCCTGTCCAAGGACATTGTCTCTCTATCTAAATGTGTGAGGGGGGATTTTATGCTTCCCCCCTGGGAGTGCCCTGTGTGCATGTAACCTCAATAAAAAGCAGGCTGGGCATCCCAGTCCTGAGTTCTTGGTTGACCCTCAATCGCAGCGTTGACTCGTTTTTGTGGGCAGAAGGGTATCCTAGCTGTACTACAGCTAAGGGGGATTATTCTACATTTGCGAGACTCATATAGAATACTATGGAAAGCAGCTTCTCCCCTCTTCAGCAATAGGGATCCAGGCTACTAAGCGGTCCATCTCTCAGCGAGACTAAGGGTAACCGTAACATTTGGCGGCAGCGGTAGGATTTTCCTGGATTTCCTAGGAGAGGTACAGAACGGATGGAGAGCGCTTACGAAAAATTGAAGCGTACAACCCTAAAGGATTTACTTGAAAGCAGAGGGGGGTACACCAGCAACCGGCCGAGGAGAGAGCTGATCGCAGAATTGACCGAACTGGATCAGAGCTTCACAATGGCGGAAACACCGACCACGATTAGTGACGAAAAAAACAGGATTGTTCGGGGGAGGCTCTCACTGTACGGGCCGAACCCCTCCATGGAATTGGTACAGCAGTTGATGGCGGAAGCAGACGAGGATATACGAAAGACTCGAGCCCACGAACTCAACCTAGCGAACGCACACCGCAATGCTGAAGCCCCGCAGGTAATCATCCCTGTCGAAAATGCTGGGAGGCCCAAGATACCCTATGCAGCATTTCAACCCTTCCTAGAGAGCGAGACAGGGATTGATGAATATTTGGCGGACTTCGAAAGGCAATGTGCCCTGCACCAGATTCCCAACAGAGAGTGGCCCACGATATTGTCTGGGAAACTATCCGGGCGAGCCCTGGAAGCCTTTCGTACTCTGGGTGCTGAGGAAGTGACACAGTATGAGCTAGTTAAGGAGACACTGTTGCGACGGTACGCGGTAACTCCGGACACGTATCACCGACAGTTTCGGGGCACGAAAAAGAAGCCTAACGATACCCATATGGAATGGGCGCACCGAATGCGGAGAGCGGCAAATCACTGGATGAGCGGAAGTAAAGCGGTGACTGGTGAGGAAATTTTACAATTGTTTCTCTTAGAACATTTTTATAATGGCATGGAACAGCAAGGGAAGGAATGGCTGCGAGACAGGCGGCCTTCTACCTTAGAAGAAGCAGCCAAATTGGCCGATGAACATTATGACTCCCGTCTTCACGAACCCAAGAACTACCGAGCTCCAGCACGGGTCGAACCCAGAGAGGTTTACCGTGCACCCCCTCATGCAGGATTCTGAGCCCCGGTGCCCACAGGGCCCGCCCGACACTCAGGACCACCCAATAACAGCTCTGAGTGTCCCAGACCGACTTGCCACCGATGCAAGCAACCAGGGCATTTCATGGCTAGCTGCCCCCTTAATACGCACCAGACACCCAGGAATTACAATTACCCCTCTGGGTCATATCGTCCGGCCCGGGCCCTCTGTGTTAACCAAGAGGCCCCTATGGAGGAATATTTGGGGCTGCTTCACGAGGCGGACCCTGTATATGCTGCCTCAGATAACCGCCAGTACCATCGGCAGAAGGTATGGCTCGAGGGGTGATCTACTGAGGGATTGAGAGACACAGGGGCTACTATCACGCTGGTACAGAGTCATTTGGTGCTGGAGCACAAGCGATCCGGACAGACTGTGGCCGTTAGAGTGGCGGGGGGGGATGTGTACAAAATTCCAACAGCTAAAGTGCATCTTGATTGGGGAGCGGGAAAGGGGGCTGTGAACGTGGGCATAATGGATAATTTACCTGCCGAAGTACTACTGGGCAACGATTTGGGCCCCATGACTTCTGCCTATGCTCCAGTATGCAACAACGAGGCGGACCCAGTGACTACACGGGCTCAAGCCCGGACGGAGCGAGAGCTCTCACCATTGCGGGAGACACAGGTAAGACCTACCCCGACCTTGCCTGACATGTTAGGCCCCATACCCTGGGACACCCCAGATGCTTTCGAGACAGAGTCTAAGACTGACACGACCTTACAAAAGTACCGGGAACAAGCAGAGACCGGAGGGGGCGGGGCAGATAACGAAACATTCTTATGGGAAAAAGGTAAACTATACCGCTGGACAGAGAAAAGGGGACAGCGTAGGCGACAGCTGGTAGTGCCCCACAAATACCGTCAAGAAATCCTCAAGATAGGCCACGACATCCCCTTAGCAGGCCACCTAGCCGTAACCCGTACCCTACACCGCATTACTCACACGTACTTTTGGCCAGGGGTACACGCTGACGTTAGAACTTACTGTAACACCTGCGATGTGTGTCAACGAGTAGGAAGGCGAGGCGATCCCCCTAAAGCCCATCTAGTAAATATGCCCATTGTAGAGGAACCCTTCAGCCGGGTTGCTATTGACCTAGTGGGACCACTGGCTACCCCTAGTCCCTCCGGTAAGCGCTACATTCTTATCGTAGTGGACTACGCTACCAGGTACCCAGAGGCTGTCGCCCTATCCAACATACAAGTGGATACGGTAGCGAATGCACTAATACAGGTGTTCTCCCGGGTAGGATTTCCAAAAGAAATCCTATCCGACCGAGGCACCCAATTTACGGCTGAATTGACCCAACAACTCTGGCAGGTTTGCAAAATTAAGTCCCTCCTGAGCTCCCCATACCACCCCCAGACGAACGGGCTGTGTGAGAGGTTCAATGGGACCCTCAAGCAAATGCTCAAGACGTTCACTCAGGAATACAGAGACTGGGAACGCTTCCTGCCGCATCTCCTATTTGCTTATCGGGAGGTGCCCCAGGAAATGACAGGGTTCTCTCCCTTCGAGTTGCTCTACGGAAGAAAGGTACAGGGACCCCTAAACCTGATCCGGGAGCACTGGGAGGGAGAGATGGAGACTGACGGTGTCCCCATTGTGCCATACGTGCTGGAACTCAGGGACCGAATGGAGCAATTAGCCAAATCCGTGCGGGCTAATCTCCAGTCGGCCCAGAGAAGACAGAAAGTATGGTACGACCGGGGTGCCCGAAAGAGAATCTTCACCATAGGACAAAAGGTGTTAGTACTTAAGCCGGTGAAGACAGACAAATTGCAGGCGTCCTGGCAGGGTCCCTACCAGATCGTAGAGAAAAGGGGAGACACCACTTATGTGATAGCTAGCTGCCACGACAACAATCTTAGAAAGACATTCCATGTAAACATGCTTAAGGAATATTTTGAGTGACCAGAGAACGTGACGGCCGTATGTTGTTCCCCTCAGGAAGACCCCAACAGTCTACCCATTCCAGACCTATTAGAAAAGAGTCTCCCCACAGGTATAGTGGCTCAGGTTCAGATAGGAGACCGACTTAGCCCCACTGAAAGGGAGCAGCTCAACCAACTCCTACAGTCCAAACACCTCACCTTCTCCCCGAAGCCAGGGTACACTACTTTAACCACCCACCAGGTAGATACTCCGGGACAAGCTCCCTTGCGCCAGGCTCCGTACCGAATCCCCGAAGCAGTTAGGACAGGAATGAAGAAGGAGATAGATGAGATGCTCCAACTCAGGGTAATTGAGCCCTCCGATAGTCCTTGGGCCTCCCCAGTTGTCTTAGTGCCCAAGAAAAATGGGACCACCCGGTTCTGCGTAGACTATCGGAGGCTCAATGAAAAAACCGTGACGGACGCTTACCCTATGCCCAGGGTAGACGAGCTACTCGATCGTATAGCCAGGGGAAATTACCTGACCACTATTGACCTCTGCAAAGGTTACTGGCAGATTCCCCTGGCCCCGGAGGCTATCCCCAAGTCGGCATTCGTCACCCCATTCGGCTTATATCAGTTTAGGGTAATGCCGTTTGGGATGAAGAATGCCCCAGCTACATTCCAGCGCTTGGTGGATAGGCTCCTGGATGGCTTCCAGAGTTTTGCTTGCGCCTACCTGGACGACATAGCGATCCACAGTGAGTCCTGGGAGGACTACTTAGCTCACGTAGGAATGGTTCTGGATCAGATCCGGGCTGCTGGCCTGACTCTGAAGCCAGAAAAATGCCACTTTGGGATGGCCGAGGTACAGTACCTGGGTCACCGGGTGGGGTGTGGAAAGCAGCGACCAGAGCCGGCCAAGATAGAAGCTGTCGCCAATTGGCCCACCCCCATCACTAAGACTCAGGTCCTAGCCTTCCCGGGCACGGCAGGGTACTATAGACGGTTCGTACCAGACTACAGCACACTTGCCAAACCCCTGACTGACTTGACCAAGAAGAACTTACCTCGACAGGTCCAGTGGTCTCCCCACTGTGAAACGGCTTTCCAGGCTCTCAAAAATGCTCTAATTAACGCTCCTGTCTTGGCGGCCCCAGCCCTTAACAAACGTTTTATCGTCCATACAGATGCTTCCCTGTTCGGGCTGGGAGCCGTCCTCAGCCAAGTAGGCGAAGATGGAGGGGAGCATCCAGTTGCCTACATCAGCCGGAAGCTCCTGCCCCGTGAAGTCAGTTATGCAGCGGTTGAAAAGGAGTGTTTGGCTTTGGTGTGGGCATTAAAGAAATTGACTCCCTATTTATTTGGGCAGGAGTTCACTCTGGTCACCGACCATAACCCGTTGGTGTGGCTGAACCGAGTCTCTGGAGATAACGGCAGGCTATTACGTTGGAGTTTATCGTTGCAACCCTTCAATTTCACCATTACTTACAGACCTGGGAAGCAGAATGGCAACGCCGACGGGTTGTCCAGACAAACCAACCTCAGCCCCGCATAACCAGCAGTCTGGACAGCCTTAGTCTGCCCCGAAAAGGGGTCAGACCGTGTCTTCCAGAGTGTTCCACAGAAAGGGAGCACTGTTACAGAAGCATTAGTTATTTTGTTGTGAAGAGCTTATTTCCCAGCAGCAATGCCTGAACCAGCCAAGCCAGCGCCTAACAAGGGCTCCAAGAAAACCGTAACAAGTATCATTTCATAAAGAGTTAACTTTTTTTTTCAGATTTTAGAAACTATTTTCTAAATACAAGTTTGCTGGCCTCAGCTCTAATTAAGTTTAGTGATAAACAGTCCCATTGTCTAATCACCTCCGGAGTCAGACTGCTAATTGATAAGATGGACTGCATTGTTTTCTTATGTGTAACTTGTTATCTGAAGTACTGTAATCCTATTGTGACATTGTCTCTCTATCTAAATGTGTGAGGGGGGATTTTATGCTTCCCCCCCCTGGGAGTGCCCTGTGTGCATGTAACCTCAATAAAAAGCAGGCTGGGCATCCCAGTCCTGAGTTCTTGGTTGACCCTCAATCGCAGCGTTGACTCGTTTTTGTTTGCAGAAGGGTATCCTAGCTGTACTACAGCTAAGGTGGGATTATTCTACATTTGAGAGACTCATATAGAATACTATGGAAAGCAGCTTCTCCCCTCTTCAGCAATAGGGATCCAGGCTACTAAGCGGTCCATCTCTCAACGAGACTAAGGGTAACCGTAACAGTGGTAATCCCCAAACTTTTTTTTTTTTTGGAAAAATATATTACAATTTTATTGTTCAAATGAAGTAACACCAATCACACATTAAAAATGCTGGTGATGTTCACAAGATTGGAAGATTCACATACATGACCTACCACCATATCAACATAAGTTTGCTTGCACATAAAGTTAATGAACACTTCTAACACAACATTTTTTTTAAACCACAAGTAAATTGCTAAAAAACATAATCAGTCTTAATTGTGTAAGTAGGCAAGGCAAAGTAATATGTAACATAATTAAAGCAGTTATCCATGGCAATCATACAATAAATGTAAAAAACAGATGGAATAGAGTGATGAAAGCTAATAATTGGTAATCTGTAAAGGCAAGGTCTTAGATACACATGTAGGGAAATTAATAGAATAGGCGACATGTTTAAATAATTAAGTGAAACACTTAATTTAACTACCATGTACACACATAAATAAATCTTCTTGTGCTGCAATTGGTATATATATATATTTTTTTTTTATTAATATTTTTTTTGAGGACAAAGATCATGCAATATATATAGACATAGTACAAAATAATATCCATCAATCTTAACAAAAGTAAATATGCTGAGTTATAGTCCTCATTTTTCTTCCCCCAATTTGATGTATTAGGTCGCTCATGGACCTTTTCAAGTGTTTTTTTTTTAAACAGTCTAGGGGATGTTGTAACACCAAAACAAAGAAAACCAGCATCCTGCTAAAATAAGAACGTGATATAAGCATATATCCGGATACTGAGGTCAGAGCTGAACACAATATATACACTAGACTTATCGACACACAACATTAACCATGTAACAGTTATAGTATATAGTAATAAAATTCACTGTTATAGAATAATAGCATAAAATAATAAACCACACATGTATATTTTTTTGTTGTTGTTGAAATAATTAATGCATAATCACAGACGTACAAGCTAATCTATAAACTTAGTCTGGAAGCACAAGTTGAATTTTCTTATTTACAAGGTAAGACAGAAGGAGAAGGGGAAATGACTATAGGTAAGTAGCTATGCTAATAAATTATAAATATTTCTAAAGATGGCGTTAATTATCTAGGTGCAGCAATCTGCACATGCCATGTCTGTCCCATGGTCCCGGCCGCAGACCATCAGACAAGACTACCTCAATGTATCTGTACCACCATCCAGTTTGGCCTACCATAAATGCTATAAATGTTAATGGCCCACCTTCTGTGTAATTTGAGTGATATTGTGTCCGGGGACCCCCACTATCCCCCAGAGCACACATCTGTCTGCCAAATACAAAGGAGAAGAGGGGCACATTGTTAAACTACTATATATGTATGCCAACTTATAAGCCATTATAAATGTTTGTGTTGCAAGCACCTTGTTGGAAATACTACTATTCTCCACCCTTCCGTTGTGTAAAATGGACTATGATAAATCTGAATTTCAGAGAAGTTAGAATAAACAGTATTTAACAAATCATTACCACCCGAACAACCCCTGAACCTCCTGTGCGTATATAACAACAATCCAAGACAGAACTGAACTTAAATGTTTAAACAACGCCAAGATTAAAATACTTAGCTAAAGTCCCAATATTCTCCACTCTTTTTGCTCTGCACAGCGTTTGCTAGTCCCCAGCAATCACCCATGGTGAGTGTCCCTTCTTAGATTTATTCTTGGTGCGGTTGATGACAAGCTGATTAGCCCTCTGCGCTATTTTGAGGCGACCATGTCCTTTCAAGCTGGTTTTCGGGAGATCGCTAGAGCTCAAAAAGCTGAATACCTCCGAGATCACGGTCCCCCCGGAGCTCCCCCCAGGACTCCAAGGCAGATCCGCTGATTCCGGTTTGAGCCCACTCTGAATCCCCAAACTTTTGTCCGATCTCCCTGCTGAATGTAGACATTAAATTATATGCAAAATTTTTCGCAACTTGTATAAATACCATCCTCCCACCACTCATAAGCTTCAACCAAGCAGGTTTCACACCTTATAGAGAGGCCAGAGATAACACAACTAAAATTATCAATCTAATGGAATACGTCAACTACAATCTCATCCCTTTAATGTTCATCTCGATGGACACTGAAAAAGCCTTTGATAGGCTAGACTGGTTGTTTTTTTTTAAAAAAAAAACTCCTTAAATTCGTCTTTCATTGAGATCTCGTCGGAAAATTGTTCTCTTTATACAATAAACCCCAAGCATTCATTAAGCTAAATGACTCAATTTCTCTACCTTTCCACATCACAAACGGTACAAGACAGGGATGCCCCCTCTCCCCTATCCTTTTCATTTTAGCAATGGAAACTCTCACGTCGGTCATCAGAAACTCACCAGAAATAACAGGCATTAACATAGAAGACAATGTCTACAAAATTACTCTCTATGTGGATGAAATTTTCCTAACATTCACAAACCCCACCTTATCTATCACACCTTTGATCCAAACCTTAAACACATATGGAACATACTCAAATATTAAAATTTATATTCTCAAATCTGAGCTATTAAGTTATATAATATATAAATGCATAGGAAATTACATCCTTCCCTAAGAGTCCTTGCCACACCTTTATCTACAAATCTATCTCAAAGTCCCACTCTATCCATGCTTACCATAAAAGGTACAACCAATTATAATTATATTTATCGAAAAAAACACCGCAAAGTCATAAATTACAATGTCAGAGAACAACTCTAGCTGTTTATATTTTATTTGTTTTAGCCAGGAAATGTCCAGATCTACTTTCATTCTGTACACAAATCTCTGTTTATCTATGACATTTCAATGTACGTGAACAAAGTTTATTATTTTATGTCATGTTGTAAACAATTTTTGAAACTTAATAAAACTTAAAAAAAAAAAGTTGTGAAGTATTTGTCATTATTGTGGCAATCAACATTCCAGTGGGTGGAAACATGACCACTTATTTAAAAGATCAGAATTGCTGTATTACAATAAGGCTTCTCAAGTTTATGTATGTATTTAGGGGGGAACATAGGGTATACCCCCATACCCCTGATAACCACCTGGGCATGTGACAAGATCCTTTGAAAGCACGGCATCCTCTGTTTAACTCCTTCCTGACGCTAGGATGTTCCATGCCATCCTAACCATGCTGGGCTTTAGCACCCTTAGGACGGCAGGGAACGTCCTAGCTGTTCTGCTGTCCTGAAGCCATAACTGCTTCCTAACTGGGATTGGGGGCTGGAGTGCATGCCTAGCGTCATATGCTCTCCCCCATAACCTGATCCCATCATTGAAATTACACAATAGCATGTACGATTGCGTGATTTCAATTTTTTACTTATTTGTTTACATCAGAACTTTTTTCAGATGTAACAAATAAGTAACGACAGGAAGGGGTTCAAAAGAGGGACCACTTGCCTTTTGGTAGTGCATAAATTGGGGTGCAATTACATGCCACTCATTTGATAATGAGCAATCTTTTTCTTTAATGTAAAGGGTATTGTGTTTGTATATATGTTTTATGCTGTCTTTATGCTTCACTAGAGACTCCCTCCTCAAGGTAAATAGCATTTTAAAGGGACAGTCAACCTAAAAATTCTGCTAAGTGATATATATATAAAGTTTAAATCGATCATTAAGTACAAATGTAGCCCAGTTTTGTGATCTTTATCGTTTGCAAGTAAAAGTACTTACTGTTCGCTCTGCTGCCATTTGAAAATGTCCGTTTGGCCCCCCCCCCAATTTCGTCATCGCCTACATCATCATCTTCATGGAATATCAGTCACTTTGCGATCCTCCTCGTAACCTTCTTTAACGCATGCGCAATGCGCTTATTATACTGAAGGGGGAATGTTTGTTCGATTTACACTTTATATATATCACTTAGCAGAATTTTTAGGTTGACTGTCCTTTTAAAAGCCATTTCTACAGCTATCACCTACAATGTACTAGTGAATGTGAAAGGGCAGAGCCACTCTTTCAAATGAAGGGTAACTTGTCTACAACTTTCAGATAGGTGGAGCCAGAGAGCCAAAGCTGCAGTTAATAGAATCCTAAAAACCGCAGCCTGTGAACAAGTCATTTGGTGGCAAAGAGGTAGGACAGCAGGCTGAGAAACAGCAGCAGCATATGTAGAAAAAGGTCCCAGGTTCAAATCCAGACTGGGTCATGGAGCTTTCTGGGAATGTGTAACAGTCCTAGAAGCCATGGGAGTGGTTACTCCAGTTTCCTTGGATTCTATTAAACCCATTTAATGTTTCCAAAGAAAGAAGGGACTTACAGACTTATACTGGATCTCAAAACTCAGAACAACTTTCAATTTACACTTTTTGCACTATATTACCTTTAGTGTAGGAAAGTCAATTTATGGCTATAAATACTTGAAAGATGCCTATTTGCATTTCCCTATTCACAGGGATCATACAAATTCCTCAGATTTGCCTTTCTATTCAGGCATTACCAATGTCTTCTGCTACCATTTGGTCTTCACAAAGGTTCTCCGAGCTCTTTTGTCTGTACTGACACGGCATGGCAGTAGTTTTTCTTTTTTTGTGTAATTTTCTATGGTGTACAATAGTAAATAGCAGAGAAGTTAAATAAGGGGTTTCAAGTTTATGTATTGTGGAGGACAACATAGGGGATACCCTACCCCCTTATGTTGTTCCATATGTTTCTGGTTCTGCCAGGTGATCACTGTTAAAGTGGTAAGTGGATAGCCCCCTACATTGAAAGAGCAAAAAAGGGTCCCTTTTATAGCCCAGAGGATGGTAAAAGGCTCCAAATATACAGGTTATTCCTATTTCTATGGCCAACACATTTTTAAGAGGCATGAGAGCACTCATTTCATTATGGACAATCTCCTGTTTAATGTGAGGGGTATTGTGTGTTGTATGCTGTCTTTAGGGGATAGGGGCAAGAATGTAAAATATATATCACATAAAGCAACACCATAATAACAATGCAATCACACTTAAAAAAAGCATTTGATAATTATTTATAGGAATGAAAACCATTTATTCATGATTCCAATAAAAAATATTTATCAAAACCCACACCCCAACACATAACATTTCTAAAAATAAACAAGTAAAGCAGAACTAGATAGGGTACACCTAAATGGCTAAATAATAAAGCAGCAAATTAGTCATTACAAATCAGCATAAACATGAAATATCAACGGAATGCAAAGTACCTTGTGTAAATAATTAAACAGCAGTCCTTGCATGGTGATAGAATGCAGGCACTCAGTGAAGTAGGATAACCTCACCACTCTTTGGAACTTGTTGCTATATATCACCAACCTCAGCTCACAAATGCCAAAGTACACATTCAGATACTTCAAAGGAAAGGACTGGTCAATTGATAAAGTCAGCATAGTTAGGCTGAATTAACTGCTCTGCTTAACTTTTCCCAACACAGCACTGTTTCACAATATTGTTACTGCTAATGGAAATATTTTATAGTGGAGATAGCTCTAGTCTAGACCTGGTTGTGAAAGATACTCAGCTAAGCTACAATAATATGGAGATTTTAATTGCAGCTTACCTTCTGTAGCTTTACTACAGCTCTCTGTAACTTTATTACACACAACCTGGTCTGGTGCCTAGGACCAGTTTATGGCTCCAAGATGTCAACAAATAACTTCATCCAGGGCGGCAGGGCTTTTTATGACTTGCCATAAAAGACGGGGTTGCTACTTTCCATGTCCACTCTGGAAGGGGCCTCAGGAAAAAATGTATTTAACTGTGATTTCAGTAAAATAATATTGTCATTCTACATGGAAAGCTGCATATCACTGCGCAAGTGACAACTTGCCAATTCCCTTGGCACAGATATCTAAGCTAGTACAATATTAGGCTCTGTTTTTACTCCTTTTTGTTTTAAAAACTGTTATTTAACTCTTTTTTATATAAATGCACTTTGACTCCCTTTTGTTCATAATAAATGTTCCTTTAATACATTTTTTTGCCTTTGTCTAATATCTGAATTATGTTACCGATGGGCGTGGTAATAATAGTACTGGGGTTTTTGCTACAATTGTATTTTGTGATTTTTAATCGGTTAGTTTAGGTTTTTCCTTAGGATTTCTCATATAATGAGCTTAAGGTGGTGGCAGCAGAGATAGTTTAGTGTGGGTGGCATTAAAGGGGTGTTTGGGCATATTTCTACATCTAGTACAGAATTTTTGTTAACCCTTGTTGAATTAAGTCATAGGCTTTCCTGGAGTGGCTAGACTTTGACAAACTGGTGAATAGGCTGGTTAAACCTGCTGTGCCAAACTGCTGACTGGTGCAATTCTGGTTAACCATGTACGTCACAATGGAGATTATAAGGGGGCAGTAGGGACCTCTGTTTGGTGTACACACATTTGTTGTTTCCAGTGTAATATTCAGTTTTTCATTTCTCCTTGAAATATTTGTATTTAACAGTTCATCTTCTATGTGCTCCAGTCAATAGCATTCTTTTACATTTCTCACATACCCTTCAGTATGCACCGGCTTCTTATATTAGTATTTGCATTTTTTCAGCATGCTCTGGCTTTTTGTATAACGTGCATCAGCTTTTCCCATAACACTGGGGAGAAGGTGATGCATGTTCCAGTTGCGCTCTCATCTTTTTGGCATAGTGCTTTTCCATGCCCATAAGGTTTTTTTTTTACAAGCGCTCACATTTCGGCATAAAACTTCAAGCACTAAGGTTTTGTTACGTGTGCTATAAGGGTGCTGCTCAGTAATAGTTCATTTTTTCCCGTTGCTATTAAGCCTTTACTCCATGGTTTAGTGTGCTGTGGCTGTAATTCTGTAGTGTGTAGTCTCCCAGGAGTTGGGTAAGATTTTCCATAATTTTCAAGGGCTGAAAGTTTTTGTTTCTTGAAAGTTTGTGTGTACTTTACATTGTAAGTCCTTATTGTAATCTACAGTATTAATACTAATTTTATTATTGTGTGTTTTCCCACTTATATATATCAGACTTTACTGTTCAAGTGGCTCAAAAGAAACCAATGGCACCACTCTTATTGTAATCGAGGGAACACTTGTAATATTAATGTAAACAAGTAAACGTATACACTTTTATAACTGGAGCGTTAGAGGTGCTATGTGCCAGAAGGTTAACATTATGAGAACAATTTCCAGCATAAGAACTGGACAGGATACACCTATTCCCTCTATTTTGGATTCCCAATAGAGGTTATTACATTATTATCTAGTAAATGTAAAAAGAGGGCACTTTTGGCATCTGTGTGCCTATAAGTTGTTATACGAATGTCAGCCTGATTGTCAACATTTAAATGGTTATAAATAGCCAAATGTGTATTACTTGAACACACCGGAACCAAATAACAACAAGGTCATAAACCCCTTTCTCATGTGGATAAGTTATTTTAGATACATATCAAAGCTATGTGCAACATTAAAAAGCAGGACACCCAAACAACCCTGCTATTCCTCCCTTCAGGGTGTGTTCAAGTAATACACACTGACCGTTTATAGCCAATCAGTAATCAGCAGTAACTGCAAGAGCTTTTGTAATTTATACAATACTCTGTCTATAGAGTCTATTCGGATAAGCATATTAGCGGCACTGCAGACTATATCAATCTAACTATAGTACTTTGTACACGGCTATACTAGTACAAGTGAAAGGTACTCTAGCAGTTGTTCACTGATAAACGTTTAGCAAGAACGAATATTCACACCGCTAATAGCTATTATTTGCAGTGGGTTATATTACACTGAGCTGTGGGGAATTATATACCACTCGCCTTATTATAATAGTGGAGCATTTAAACGTTGAAAATCAGGCTGACATTCATATAACAACTTAGCGGCACACAGATGCCCAGAGTGCTCTCTTTCCACATTTACTAGATAATAATATAATAACCTCTATTGGGAATCCAAAATAAATCCGTCAGATCACGAATATTACAAGTAGAACTAATACGAGCGCTAAGGCCGATACCTATAGGCATTTGTATGACAAGCCACAGCAGCAAGACATTGTACTGCTGTTACTAATCTCACTACTCCAGTAACTGCTTAAAGGGACACTGTACCCATATTTTTTCTTTTGTGATTCTGATAGAGCATGACATTTTAAGCAACTTTCTAATTTACTCCTATTATCAAATTTTCTTCATTCTCTTGGTATCTTTATTTGAACTGCAAGAATGTAAGTTTAGATGCCGGCCCATTTTTGGTGAACAACCTGGGTTGTCCTTGCTGATTGGTGGATACATTTATCCACCAATACAAAAGTGCTATCCAGAGTACTGAAACAAACAAAAAACTTAGATGCCTTCTTTTTCAAATAAAGATAGCAAGAGAACAAAGAAAAATTGCTAATAGGAGTAAATTAGAAAGTTGCTTAAAATTGCATGCTCTATCTGAATCACAAAAGAAAAAAATTTGGGTTCAGTGTCCCTTTAAGTGTATCAAACGACTTAACAATTGCAACAATAGATGCATATAATTTAAAGTCACTCTGTGAATCCTCAGTTGTATCATATTGGTAAATAGGACTATAAGTTATCACCAAACCAGTGCTACCTTTAATATTATTACTTCACCCAGTCCTGTTACACTTAGCCGTTAACATTGTATAAAATTTTGGGCTATTTAAAGCACATATTATTTTACTCACCTGAACCACCGCATGAGTATTATCTCTGTATAAATGATATCTAATCTAGGTCATTTATAGTCCCATTAATGAGTTAATATTTGTCCTTGGGCCTGTAATATTAACCCAGGACAACCACTGTCTTATAAGATAATATCCAGAGGAATAAGTAATATACAGAATCGAACTTGCTGCAAGTGTTTTTAATATATATTACCCATTATTAACACTAACTAATAAAGTTTAATTTTAACCCTACATGTATCTAATCTCCACAATAGAGGGAAGAGTGGTTTTTAATGGCATTCTGTCCAGTTCTTATGCTGGAAATTGTTCTCATACGGCTAGATTTAGAGTTGGGCGGTAGCCATCAAAACCAGCGTTAGAGGCTCCTAACGCTGGTTTTGGGCTACCGCCGGTATTTAGAGTCAGTCATTAAAGGGTCTAACGCTCACTTTCCAGCCGCGACTTTTCCATACCGCAGATCCCCTTACGTCAATTGCGTATCCTATCTTTTCAATGGGATCTTTCTAACGCCGGTATTTAGAGTCGTGTCTGAAGTGAGCGTTAGAAATCTAACAACAAAACTCCAGCCGCAGAAAAAAGTCAGTAGTTAAGAGCTTTCTGGGCGAACGCCGGTTCATAAAGCTCTTAACTACTGTGCTCTAAAGTACACTAACACCCATAAACTACCTATGTACCCCTAAACCGAGGTCCCCCCACATCGCCGCCACTCTATTAAATTTTTTTAACCCCTAATCTGCCGACCGCCACCTACGTTATCCTTATGTACCCCTAATCTGCTGCCCCTAACACCGCCGACCCCTATATTATATTTATTAACCCCTAACCTGCCCCCCACAACGTCGCCGCCAGCTACCTACAATAATTAACCCCTAATCTGCCGACCGCAAAGCGCCGCCACCTACGTTATCCTTAGGTACCCCTAATCTGCTGCCCCTAACACTGCCGACCCCTATATTATATTTATTAACCCCTAATCTGCCCCCCTCAATGTCGCCTCCACCTGCCTAACTTATTAACCCCTAATCTGCCGAGCGGACCGCACCGCTACTATAATAAAGTTATTAACCCCTAAACCCCTAACCAGGTACAATAGCTATTAAATAGTTAATAACTATTTAATAGTTACCTAGTTAAAATAATTACAAAATTACCTGTAAAATAAATCCTAACCTAAGCTACAATTAAACCTAACACTACACTATCAATAAATTAATTAAATAAAATACCTACAATTACCTACAATTAAACCTAACACTACACTATCAATACATTAATTAAATACAATACCTACAAATAACTACAATTAAATAAACTAACTAAAGTACAAAAAATAAAAAAGAACTAAGTTACAAAAAATAAAAAAATATTTACAAACATTAGAAAAATATTACAACAATTTTAAACTAATTACACCTACTCTAAGCCCCCTAATAAAATAACAAAGGCCCCCAAAATAAAAAAATGCCCTACCCTATTCTAAATTAAAAAAGTTCAAAGCTCTTTTACCTTACCAGCCCTTAAAAGGACCTTTTGTGGGGCATGCCCAAAAGAATTCAGCTCTTTTGCCTGTAAAAAAAAACATACAATACCCCCCCCAACATTACAACCCACCACCCACATACCCCTAATCTAACCCAAACCCCCCTTAAATAAACCTAACACTAAGCCCCTGAAGATCTTCCTACCTTATCTTCACCTTGCCGGGTATCACCGATCGGTCCTGGCTCCGAAATCTTCATCCAACCCAAGCGGGGGCTGGCGATCCATAATCCTGCGGCTGAAGAGGTCCAGAAGAGGCTCCAAAGTCTTCATCCTATCCGGGAAGAAGAGGCGATCCAGACCGGCAACCATCTTGATCCAAGCGGCATCTTCTATCTTCATCCGATGAGGAACGGCTCCATCGTGAAGACCTCCAGCGCGGATCAATCTTCTTCCTCCGACGTCCAACTGAAGAATGACGGTTCCTTTAAGGGACGTCATCCAAGATGGCGTCCCTCGAATTCCGATTGGCTGATAGGATTCTATCAGCCAATCGGAATTAAGGTAGGAAAATTCTGATTGACTGATGGAATCAGCCAATCAGAATCAAGTTCAATCCGATTGGCTGATCGAATCAGCCAATCAGATTGAGCTCACATTCTATTGGCTGTTCCGATCAGCCAATAGAATGTGAGCTCAATCTGATTGGCTGATTGGATCAGCCAATCGGATTGAACTTGATTCTGATTGGCTGATTCCATCAGCCAATCAGAATTTTCCTACCTTAATTCCGATTGGCTGATAGAATCCTATCAGCCAATCGGAATTCGAGGGACGCCATCTTGGATGACGTCCCTTAAAGGAACCGTCATTCTTCAGTTGGACGTCGGAGGAAGAAGATTGATCCGCGCTGGAGGTCTTCACGATGGAGCCGTTCCTCATCGGATGAAGATAGAAGATGCCGCTTGGATCAAGATGGTTGCCGGTCTGGATCGCCTCTTCTTCCCGGATAGGATGAAGACTTTGGAGCCTCTTCTGGACCTCTTCTGCCGCAGGATTATGGATCGCCAGCCCCCGCTTGGGTTGGATGAAGATTTCGGAGCCAGGACCGATCGGTGATACCCGGCGAGGTGAAGATAAGGTAGGAAGATCTTCAGGGGCTTAGTGTTAGGTTTATTTAAGGGGGGTTTGGGTTAGATTAGGGGTATGTTAGTGGTGGGTTGTAATGTTGGGGGGGGTATTGTATGTTTTTTTTTACAGGCAAAAGAGCTGAATTCTTTGGGGCATGCCCCACAAAAGGTCCTTTTAAGGGCTGGTAAGGTAAAAGAGCTTTGAACTTTTTTAATTTAGAATAGCGTAGGGCATTTTTTTATTTTGGGGGGCTTTGTTATTTTATTAGGGGGCTTAGAGTAGGTGTAATTAGTTTAAAATTGTTGTAATATTTTTCTAATGTTTGTAAATATTTTTTTATTTTTTGTAACTTAGTTCTTTTTTATTTTTTGTACTTTAGTTAGTTTATTTAATTGTATTTATTTGTAGGAATTGTATTTAATTTATTTATTGATAGTGTAGTGTTAGGTTTAATTGTAGGTAATTGTAGGTATTTTATTTAATTTATTTATTGATAGTGTAGTGTTAGGTTTAATTGTAACTTAGGTTAGGATTTATTTTACAGGTAATTTTGTTATTATTTTAACTAGGTAACTATATTAAATAGTTATTAACTATTTAATAGCTATTGTACCTGGTTAAAATAATTACAAAGTTGCCTGTAAAATAAATATTAATCTTAAAATAGCTACAATATAATTATAATTTATATTGTAGCTATATTAGGGTTTATTTTACAGGTAAGTATTTAGCTTTAAATAGGAATAAGTTATTTAATAAGAGTTAATTTATTTCGTTAGAATAAAATTATATTTAACTTAGGGGGGTGTTAGGGTTAGGGTTAGAATTAGCTTTAGGGGTTAAAAAATTTATTAGAGTAGCGGTGAGCTCCGATCGGCAGATTAGGGGTTAATACTTGAAGTTAGGTGTCGGCAATGTTAGGGAGGGCAGATTAGGGGTTAATACTATTTATTATAGGGTTATTGAGGCGGGAGTGAGGCGGATTAGGGGTTAATACATTTATTATAGTAGCGCTCAGGTCCGGTCGGCAGATTAGGGGTTAATAAGTGTAGTTAGGTGGAGGCGACGTTGGGGGCGGCAGATTAGGGGTTAATAAATATAATATAGGGGTCGGCGATGTTAGGGCAGCAGATTTGGGGTACATAGGGATAATGTAGGTGGCGGGGGTGTACGGAGCGGCAGATTAGGGGTTTAAAATTATATGCAGGGGTCAGCGATAGCGGGGGCGGCAGATTAGGGGTTAATAAGTGTAAGGTTAGGGGTGTTTAGACTCGGGGTACATGTTAGAGTGTTAGGTGCAGACGTAGGAAGTGTTTCCCCATAGGAAACAATGGGGCTGCGTTAGGAGCTGAACGCGGCTTTTTTGCAGGTGTTAGGTTTTTTTCAGCTCAAACAGCCCCATTGTTTCAAACAATGGGGGAATCGTGCACGAGCACGTTTTTAAAGCTGGCCGCGTCTGTAAGCACCGCTGGTATCGAGAGTTGCAGTGGCGTTAAATTATGCTCTATGCTCCCTTTTTGGAGCCTAACGCACTGAAAACCAAGCCATTCTGTGAACTCTAAATACCAGCGGTATTTAAAAGGTGCGGGGGAAAAAAAGCACGCGTAGCTAACGCACCCCTTTGGACGCAAAACTCTAAATCTAGGCGATAATGTTTACTGTTCAAGTCCCTGCTTATTGCCTGTACTTTGTCTGCTATTTCTCTGTGTTTATTTAAACATAATTACTGTATTCTAGTTTAATGTTTATTAAATGGAGCATTCTGGAACTGTCCCCTCCAAACATGGATCCTTAGAAGGCAGATACTCTGATTACTTGTTCAAGTGTACTAATTCCTACTACTCCACCAGCACAGCTATGTAGTTCATGTATGGATCACCTTATGCATTCTAACCAGTCTAATGCTATCCTTGCCTCTAAAGGTGTCTGTTCTCCTCCTTCTGTTTGTACTGTACAGGGGATTTCTTCAGATTTTGCTTCTGGATTTAAAGGGACAGTTCACCCAAAAATGTTCTTCCATTTAAATTCTTCCCAATGATCCATTTTACCTGCTGGAGTATATTTCATTATTTAAAAGTAGCTCCTTTACCCCTATTTTGGCATTTGAAATAGCTGATTTAGCTTGTGGTTTCCCAACCTATACTGAAAGTGTTGATACTGGAGTCTCAGCTATTGAATAGCTTAAGTTAATACAGCCAGCAGAAGAAATGACACTCCCAGTGGGGTGCAAGATAGTTAAGGATAGTTAAGTAATAACATGATAATATTTAATTGTTTTCTCTAAGTATTGAGCTTTGGTTTTCCAGACAAATATAAGATAAGGAAGCAAGTGTGTGTACACAAAGTGATAACATAATGAGATATCATATTACCTGAAGCTCAATCCATTACAATAGGCTGTGGTTTAAAAGCACAAAACCAGCTACTTCATCTACACAAATAAACCTGAAAATGCAATTTCTCATACATTTTATACTCTGCAGCTGGTATAACAAGTCATTGAAAATACATTAATATAAAACATTTTTACAGTGTACTCTCCCTTTAAAGATTTCTTTCCAGTGGCATGGAGAGTACATTATTCTATTAATTACTGTTGGGAAATTCACTGATTGGCCACCAGGAGGAGGCAAAGACACCCCAGCCAGAGCTTAAGTATCCTCCCACTACCTATACTCCCCAGTCATTCTTTGCCACTGTAACTTTATGAGGAAGCTGGACAACCGCTATGTCTTCTTCTTGGACTTTAAAGAATGAAGCTTCTATAGAACAAATCTGCAAGATGGCTAATTGGTCCTCTTTACATACTTTTTCAAGTTTTATGTTTTTTCCTAACAGCTGAGGCTCTTTCTTGGGAGAAAGGATCTTCAAGCAGTGGTGACTTCAGTTTAGGTTTGCATGCCTTTGTCTCCTTCCATGTCCATTGTGTGTCCTCTCTTGCTTGGGTATTGGTTTCCCAACAGTAATGAATGGAATTGTGGACTCTCCATGCATTGGAAAGAAAACAACATTTTTACTTACCTGATAAATTATTTTCTTTTCTGGCATGGAGAGTCCACGACCTGCCCTGATTTATTTTTATGGTGATATTATATTTTTCTAACCTTCAGGCACCTATATAGCCCTAGTGTTCTTCTACCTTTCCTTTATTCCCTCGGCTGAATGACTGGAGAGTATGGGTAGTTGGAGGATACTTAAGCTCTGGCTGGGGTATCTTTGCCTTCTCCTGGTAGCCAGGCGATGAATTTCCCCACTGTATTGAATGGAATCATGGACTCTCCATGCCAGGAAAGAAAATAATTTATCCGGTAAGCATAAATTTTGTTTTTGTGCGCTCTACAGTGTCTGAGATGTTCCTGGCCTTGCCCCCTCCAAGTAAGTGCAAAAAAGTCACTGACTAAACATCTTTCAGATTATCTACCAAGTCATTCTGTATCTTTCAGGGTCAGACGTGCAGATCAGTTATTTTCAGACTATATCTCGTCAGATGCGTTTTCTGATAATGAGGTTCTTTCTTATGACCAGGAGTCAGTTGCTGATCAGGATACAGAATCCTCCTCTGTTATGTTTAAGACTGAACACCTTAGCGCTCTCTTAAAGGAGGTATTATGTACCTTAGGTGTACATGACTCAAAACCTTCGGCAGAAAAATCTATTAAACAGTTGGATTACATTTTTAAACAGACTGTTAAAGCTCCATAGGTGGTTCCTGTTCCTGAGGCCACTACTGAAATTATTACCAAAGAGTGGATGGAGCCTGGCCTTCCTTTTAACCCAATGTCTGCATTTAAAAATGACATTTTCTTTTCCTTCTACTAGTGTGGAACTTTGGGAAACAATTCCTAAGGTAGATGGAGACATTTCTACCTTAGCAAAACATATTACAGGTGGCCCTCGGTTTACGCCGGTTCAATTTGCGCCGTTTCAGAATAACAACCTTTTTTTTCCAGTCATGTGCAGTAATTAAAATAGCCAGTAGGTGGAGCTGTCCGTTTGTTTCGCAGCAAAGTTATGCAACTTAACAGGTCTGAAATTGATCTGTGTACACAGAGCAGACATTAGCTATCGAGCAGCCACTTCCCTATTATCTTCCTGTCCAGCAGCTTCAGGTGAGGGTGCCTAACTGCATATTAATCACTGCAGATTGAAATGCATAAAATAGGTGCAGACCCAATATTATCTAACATGCTAACAATGCTGAGAACTGATTGCAGAAAAATGCAAGTAAAAAAAATGTTTTTGTTCATTAAACTTTGATGATGATGCAGTCTGTTGTGTGATTATTTTATTAGGTGCTGTTAGCAAATGCTTTTGTTCATTAAACTTAGTTTGATGATGATACAATCTATATTATTAGGTTTATAATGCTGTTTAGCATTTAACGTCTTCATTTCAAAGCTTTAAAAATAATGTATTAGGTGTTACTTATGACAATTTTGAGAGGGGCCTGGAACCTAACTCCCTCACTTCCCATTGACTTATATTATAAACTGGGTTTCAGTTTACAACGGTTTCAATTTACAACCATTCCTCCTGGAACCTAACCCCGGCATAAACTGAGGGCTACCTGTACTATTAATTTAGATAACGACCCCATGGACAGAATTTTTAAATTTTTCCATAGGAAGGCTTTCCTTCAAGCGGGTTATTTGTTCAAACCAACTATTAGTATTGTTAGCATAGCTGCAGCTTTGTCCCTTTGGAGGGATGATTTATCTGAAAAGATTTCAGATGTTTCTATTGATGAAAATTTTCAACATTGCCTGAAACTTCTTTGATCAGTGAATGCATTTGTTTGTGATGCTATTGACATTATTAGAATCTATGCCAAAAACGTGGCATTATCAGTTTTGACGAGAAGAACTCTGTGGCTTAAATCTTGGTTGGCTAACATGGTCTCAAAGTTTAGACTTCTAACCGTTCCTTTTAATTCCTTAAGAAAATATAACTTTGATCTACGTCATGCAGTACAAAGCCCATCATACCGCATAACGTAGATCTACATTGCAGCTTCAGGATGCTCCAGCAGTCTCGGCTGTCAAGCCATCTGCAATTCCTCTATTTCAGGACAAACTCTTACAGTTTGTTGCTCTTCCATTTGGTCTGGTTACTGCTCCCAGAATGTTTTACAAAAGTTCTAGGAACTTTGTTATCTGTAATTGAGCTCAAGGTATTTTGCTGGTTCCATACCTGGATGATATCTTGGTTCAGGCTCCATCTTTACCATTAGCAATGTCTCACACCAATTGTTTCTTCACAATGATGTTTGGAAAATCAACATTCCAAAAAGCTCTCTATCTCTCTTTTCTAGGAGTCATAATAGGTTTGTGTTCAGTGAGGCTCTCCTTGATGGATCAAAGAAGAGCAAAGTTACAATCAGCTTGTGTGAGTCTTCAGTCGCTATCCAATCCTACTGTAGCTTTCTGCATGGAAGCACTTGGTCTGATAATAGCGGTATTAGATGTAATTCTTTTTGCTCAGTTTCACATGAGACCACTTCAGTTGTGCATGCTACATCAGTGGTGCAACTACTACACTCAGCTTCCTCAAATGATTCTTTTTGATCCTAGAACAAGCAATTCTCCATCATGGTGGATAGAGAACCATTTAATTATTCAGGGAGCTTCATTTGTCTTTCCAACCTGAACAATAATTTCGACAGATGCAAGTCTTTCGGGTTGGGGTGCAATTTGGGGGTCCAGGAATACAAGGAGTTGGGTTCCCTCAGGAGGTGAGGTTACCAATCAATATATTAGAACTCCATGCTATCTTTAGGGTTCGTAAGATTTTGACTCACCTGAAAGAAGAAACCTACTTGTGTTCCACCGCGGGGGAATATATTAATCACCAAGGGGGAACACGCAGTTCCCTAGCGATGAAGGAAGTTTTGCGCGTTCTGTCTTGGGCAGAGATCAATTAATGCTCAGTCTCTGTGACTCATATCCCAGAAGTGTCAAATTGGGAAGCAGATTATCTGAATCATCAAAACCTTCATCCGGGAGAATGGTCTTCACATCGGGAAGTCTTCAATCAGATTCAAACAATGGGGTCTCCCAGAGGTAGACCTAATGGCTTCTTGCTTGAGCAACAAGCTTCCCAGATACTTTTCAAGATCCAGGGATACTCAAGCAGAATTGGTAGATGCTTTTCAGTTCCCTGGTCATTTTGACTTGCTGTTAGGTCTCACTGAAGGAATGGACCTACTGACAGTTTTGTCAATAAAGGTGTGGAATCACAGCAGTTGAATAGAACCCGTCTTATAATTTAAAAAATAAAGATGGTAATAATGTGACAGGCTAAAGCAATATAACTCAACTTAAAAAAAATAAATGGATTAACCTGTCTTAGTTTAGCCAAATAAGAATGTCAGTGAGAGTAAAGAGCGAATACAATACTAACACAGAATGGCATCTAACATGTAAATGGCATGATAGAACTGACATAATAAAGATGGTAATATCTGTACCTGTTGGTAAGTATGTCTCTGATTAAGCAGATAGGTCGCCAAGATTCGTATTTCAACTGGAGGTTAAGCCGTAACAGAGGAGAGACTTCCAGTACATTAGATGCAACTTCAGTGTGGAGGCAGAGAGGGAGACTGAGCGGCTGCAGCTGATGACGTCATGCTGCAGCAACGCTCTGGAGAAACAGCTGATGGGGCTGGATCAATTTGCCGGTGTTAGCAGAGGAACTTGCGGTTGCTTAAAGGCAGAAGGTAGCTGAGGAAATCCTCATGAGCAAGATGGTAGTGTTATTTCGAACTGGAACAGGTAGAAAACTCCAGTAAAGGATTTGAGTAGGCTGAGAGAAAAGGATGACAGTACAGAATACTGCAAGTATTCACTAAGCAATGATAGTAAGAAGAGGCGGGCCTTATAAGGAATCAGAGGGAAGTTGGTCAAGCCTATTAAAGGGAAAGGTGTAATCATGACATAGTCCCCCCTCAAAGGTAACCACACCGTGGTTAAGGACCAGGTCAGTTGGGATGCCGACTGTGAAACTGGGAGATAAGATGAGAGGCGCAGAGGTTGGTAGAGGGTTCACAAGAATTCTCTTTGTGACCATACCCCTTCCAATGAATGAGGTATTGCAATTGTCCTCTACTGTGTCGGGAATCCAGAATATTTTGAATCTTGTATTTTTAGTCTGGGAAAGGTGGATGTTGTGATAAAATTTAGTCCTGCTGGTGAGCAGGACGATATGGTTTAACCAGCGAGTCATGAAATGTCGGATGTATTCTGTAAGACTTAGGCAACTGGAGAGTAACTGTGTTTGGGTTGTTAGTGGCGATCACCTTGAAAAGTTTGCTAAGTTTTTTGCTGGGAGTCTGAAGCCTAAGATGCTTTGTGGAGAGCCATACAGTGTCATCTATGGCATAGGAGGGAGATGCTCAATGTTTGAGGTCATAATAACGTTTTTGGCCAGCTTGAGCATGTTTGATATTATCTTCTATGATAGTGAAGGTTTGGGCGATAGAATTGGTAAGTTCCTCTGAGCTGGGGAACAGGTGGAAGGAGGGATGAAATTCATAGCTAATGAAGAATGGAGTTAATTGAGTAGTGGAATTCACAGCTTGCGGGAGTTTGGACACCCAATAATTCTGTGTGTGTGAACAGAAGCATCTCAGATACTGCTCCAATCACTGGTTGGTTCTTTCAGTTTGACCATTTGTCTGCGGGTGGTAAGCAGTACTGAGACGTTGTTGTATCAGGAGTTACATAAATGTTTCCAAAATTTGGAAGTAAATTGAGATCCCTGGTCGGTGATGATAGTATCAGGAATACCATGTAGCTTCACTATGTTATTTAGGAATAGATCTGCGGTTTGATATGCAAATGGTAAGCATTTATGTGGTAAGAAATGAGCCATTTTGGAGAAAAGATCAACTGTGACTAGTATAGTATTGTAACCTGAAGATCGTGGAAGGTCTACAATAAAATCCATGGTGATCTGACTCCAAGGCCTTTTTGGAACAGGCAAAGGCTGTAGTAATCCAACTGGTCACTGTCTTGATGCCTTAGAATTGGAGCAGGTGAGACAAGAGGAGATATATTCCTTGATATTAGAAGTCATTGACGGCCACCAATAGGATCTTCTTATCAACTTGTCAGTTTTATGGATTCTGAGATGTCCGGTTAAAGGAGAATCATGACTAGTTTTCAATATATCAATTCTGAGGTCTTTTAATACGTATATACTGCTGTTGTGGAGATACAAACCATTAGCATCTTGATGACACAGATGTTCTGGTTTAGATATGTCTGCGGCTTGATTGTTGATGAATGCTTGGTTGACATCTAGTGTCAATGCTGAGAAACACTTGCTCTGTATTTCATAGTTTTCAGAAGCTGGGTAAGTTGTTTTTTCATCCTTCCTGGATAGAGTGTCAGCCTTGCCATTTTTTGAGCCAGGACGATAGGTGATTGTAAAGTGAAATTGTGAGAATTATAGGTTCTACCTCAACTGACGTGAGGACAAGGTTCAATTGTTTTGCAAATATTGTAGATTCTTGTGATCAGTGTAAATTATAATAGGAAGAGTAATGCCTTCAAGAAGATGGCGCAAGTGGTCAAATGATACCTTGATATTGAGGAGTTCCGTTTCTCCAACTTGATAGTTACTGTCAGCTGCTGTTAGCACTCTAGAGAGATAGGCTACAGGGTGGATAGGTTACTTGAAGGATTTTTTTTTGTGAGAGAACTGCACCTATGGCGTAGTCCGAGGCGTCTACTTCTAAGATGAACTGATGAGTAGTGTCGAGTAGTTGGAGGATAGGAGCTGAAATAAATCTCCTTTTTAATATATTGAAAGCTTTTTGAGCTTCATCATTCCACTTGAAGGGTAAGGTCTTCTTAGTCAGATCAGTTAAAGGCTTAGCTAACTGAGCATTTTTTTATGAATTTTCAGTAGTAATTGGAAAAACTGAGGAAGTGCTGAACTTCTTTCCTAGACGAGGGGTTAGTCCATTGTTGTATGGCCTGCCTGCACTTTATCTGATTGCATTTGAACTCCTGTTGGTGTGATGTGATATCCCAAAAAGGAAATTTCTTTAGTATCGAAGAGACACTTTTCCAAATTGGCATATAACTGGTGACTTCTAAGTCTAGAAAGAACAGATCTGACGTGGTTTATATGATCCAGTAGATTGTTAGAGAAGATAAGAATATCATCAAGATATACAACAACATAGATCTCCAGAATGTCTCAGAAGAAGTCATTAATAAAATACTGGAAAGTTGCCGGAGCATTACAGAGACTGAATGGCATCACTGTATACTCATATAAACCGTATCTGGTCCTGAAAGCAGTGAGCCATTCGTCTCCCGCTCTCATCCTGATAAAATTGTAGGCGCCCCTTAGATCTAATTTGGTGAATATTTTTGCACCTTGCAGTCTTTCAATTAACTCCGGGATCAAAGGGAGTGGATATCTGTTTTTCGTTGTTCTCTTGTTGAGTTCCCTGTAGTCGAATATGCCGGCTCCAGCTGGAGAGGTCTAAGGACGGATAAAGACTTTTTGGAGGTTTTCATCTAAGTAGGATTTCAGATGTGTGAGCTCAGGTTGGGACAAGGTATAAATATGTTCCTATGGGACTGTAGCTCCAGGTAGGAGGTCTATAGGGCAATCGTATGGCCTATGTGGAGGTAGCGACTGTGCCTCTTTCTTATTGAACACATCACTAAAATTGGCGTAATGTGCAGGTAATGGATCTATTAAAACCTGTGACAAATGTGAAGGAGGGTTACATGTGCTGTTACAATAATGATGTAAGTGAAACCGTAAAATCATTCCAGTTTAAAACTGGCTGATGGAGTCTCAACCAATTAATTCCAAGTACAACTGGGTATAAGATCTAGTAATAAGTATTCCCTATGACCAGAGTTTGTGGTTATTAGTAGTGGTATGGTTTGGTGAGTTATAGGGCCAATAGCCAAATGAGAACCATCAATAACACTAGGAGACACAGGGTTATGCTTGGAGAAGAAAGGGATTTTATTTGAATCAACAATTTGTTGGTCTATGAAATTTCCACATGCTCCTGTTTTGAGTATGGCTTCAATGGGTAGTCGGTGTTGGTCCCACTGCAGAGATAAAGGAAGTACTAAGTAAGTTGACTGCTGGGATTTAATACTTAGACACTGTATCTTATGATAAGGCTTACTGGTTTTGTTTCTGCAAAGATTAAGGCATTCTGCTACTGTATGGTCTTTTGAGGAACAATACATGCAAAGCTTAAGGTAATGACGCCTGTTCTTCTTCTCTTGGGAGAGTGGAGATTTCATAATGCCTATCTCCATAGGAGTATCTGCAGGAGTGGGGTGATGAGTGACCGGAACTAGTGTTATTCTGCTAGGACCCTCTACTGTATACTTTTCTGACCTTCTTTCTCTTATGCGCCTATTAATACTAATGACTAATGTATAAAGGGCTTCCAGTGACTCTGGTAATTCTATCCATGACAGTCCATCCTTTAAGTCATCGGACAATCCTAGACGGAATAGATTCCGAAGAGAGATCTGTTTCCATTGGGAATCCTTGACCCACCTCTTAAACTGGGCTATGTAATCTTCGACTGGTTGTCTCTGCTGTTTTAATGCCCTTAATCCAGATTCCGCAGTAATCTGTTTAAATGGATCCTCATATAAAGAGGACATAGCTTTGAATAAATGTTCCAGGGAATCGAGTATAGAATCTCCATTTTCGAAATAGGAGTCCGCCTATGCCCTAGGCTCACCCCTGAGGTGTGATATAACTGTTAATACTCTTTGGCAGTCAGTGGAATAAGTTTTAGGTTTTAACTGGAAAAGTAAAAGGCAAGCATTTTTGAATTCCCTTTACTCTGCCCTATTACCACTGAACTTTTCTGGGGGTGACACTTGAGGCTCTGGAGGGTTTTCATTAACTTTTCTTTGTGCTATAGTATGACTGAGAATTGCTTTTAAATTCTGATTTTCCAATTGCAACTCTCTCAGGCCATGTGATAAGGTATCAACTCTTTGTGTGAGTACAGCAACATGGTTCGGTAATTCAACTGGATCCATAGTGGGTTTAGTGAATGTGTTAGGTTTCACTGAAGGAATGGACCTGCTGACAGTTTTGTCAATAAAGGTGTGGAATCACAGCAGTTGAATAGAACCCTTCTTATAATTTTAATAAATAAAGATGATAATAATGTGACAGGCTAAAGCAATATAACTCAACTTAAAAAAAAAAAGGATTAACCTGTCTTAGTTTATCCGAATAAGAATGTTTGTGAGAGTATAGAGCGAATACAATACTAGAGATAGTAATATATGTACCTGTTGGTAAGTATGTCTCTGATTAAGCAGATAGGTCGCCAAGATTCGTATTTCAACTGGAGGTTAAGCCGTAACGGAGGAGAGACTTCCAGCACATCATATGCAACTTCAGTGTGGAGACAGAGAGAGAGACTGAGCAGCTGTAGCTGATGACGTCATGCTGCAGCAACACTCTGGAGAAACAGCTGATACGGCTGGATCAATTCGCCGGTGTTAGCAGAGGAACTTGCGGTTGCTTAAAGGAGGAAGATAGCTGAGGAAATCCTCATGAGCAAGATGGTAGTGTTATTTTGAGCTGGAACAGGTAGAAATCTCCAGTAAAGGATTTGAGTAGTCCTTACATTTTTCCCCTTGTATTACAGTCACTCTTGGACCGGAGGAGCTGTTATACTAGGGGTTTACATAAACGTGGGGAGGGGTGCATGTGTACTAACATTCAAAAACACATCCCGGTTAAATATTAAACTTTATAAATAATGAAGATAGATTTTTTTCTCTCTTCTCATTTCAACAGAGAGAATGCAATAGCCAAAACTTGCTGCACAGGCAGCACACTAAAATAGACCTTTGTCTGGTTTGACAACTATGGACATACATAAATGTAAACAAACATAATATAATGTCAACCTTTAAATAGTTTGACTTATCTGAAGTACATATTTGATAGCCTTAGCAGTGAAGGCTTGATTAGTCTCTTAGGCTGAGTTATTGCTTTCTGAGATGAGTGACCAGTCTGCGGGAGCCACATGGCTAGTGCTCCTGGGTTGTACTTTGTCCTGTTCTATATGGCATGCTCTTGTCAGTACCGGATGCCATAATCAGCTGTGGTAAAGCTAAATCTTTGTTTTCCTAGAACTGGTTGTATAGAGAGTATTGCTGTGGCCAGTTAAGGCTAAATACCTTGGTGTGTCGAGGGGGTAAGTGTTACCTATTACGAGCTGCCAGTCTAGGCCTCTAACGTCCGATCCTGGGCTCAAGTGTCAAGAATTCAGCTCAAACAATTATGGTAGGCCTCCTTCAGCAAAAAGCAGTGAGATTATATTTATTTTGTGTGGTTGTCTCCAACAATAAAGACCGCTGCTCCATAACTTGTCCGCCTGCTCCGAGGCTGCGGACATCAATCCACTCGATCCTATACGATCGTGCTGATTGACACCCCCTGATAGCGGCCGATTGGCTGCAAATCTGCAGGGGGCGGCATTGCACAAGCAGTTCACAACAACTGCTTGTGCAATGATAAATTACATTGTATCATGTCCGCTCGCACTTTCCTTCATGTAAGTGGCAAGAGTCCATGAGCTAGTGACATATGGGATATACATTCCTACCAGGAGGGGGCAAAGTTTCCCAAACCTCAAAATGCCTATAAATACACCTCCCACCTCACTCATACCTTAATTTTACAAACTTTGCCTCTCATGGAGGTGGTGAAGCAAGTAGTGCTTGATTTTCTTCTGTGATAGGTGCTTCTAAGCATATTGAAGCCCAGTTCCTCTCAAAGTACAGTGTTTGTCTGAGGGATGTGAAGGGAGTATTGCCTGATGACGCCATGTTTTCACCTATGGGAAATCTATTCTAAGGCTCTCTGTAAATCGGTCGCAGAGATTCATCTGCTGCCTCCCTTTACAGATCGACAATATACTCCTCTACCATTACCTCTGCTGATATGTTTCAGTACTGGTGTGGCTGTCTGCTATATGTGGATGGGTGTCTTACATGGTAAGTATATACTTTTATTATATAAGACACTCTCAGCTATGGATTGGGCACTTTTTAATTAATGTTGTTATACAGTATATTGTTTGTATACATGCCTTGAGTGTAGCGCCGCGCCGCTCTAGCTGTCGCTAGGGACGCAGCGTCTGCTGTCTGCTCGTTGCCTAGGGGGGAGTCGGCTCCACTCTGCTTTCGGCGGTGACGTCATCGCCACACGCTTCCTCCTGCAAAAGCCGTTCTGGATCTCCTGTGGCGCGAATCCTGCCCCTATGTAAGTAACGTCAGTCCTACCTATCACTGCCCAAGTATAGGTGTTACTTACTGTTCTCCTGGGTGTTATTGATTTGTATGCTAGATTGTTATTTTGTTGCTGACCCATGCTTGTCTGACCCCTCTGCCTCTTTAACCCTTAACTGCTGGATTGATACTGCTGCTGAACTTTGCTTGTCTGACCACTCTGCCTCTTTAACCCTTAACTGCTGGATTGATACTGCTGCTGAACTCTGCTTGCCTGACCATCCTAGTGGTTTACCCCTGGACTACCTTACTGTTGCCGAACCCTGCCTGCCTGACCATCCTAGTGGTTTACCCCTGGACTGCCTTACTGTTGCCGAACCCTGCCTGCCTGACCACCCTAGTGGTTTGTCTCTGGTTTCCTGCCTGTTGCCGCCAAGGACTGTCCTGCCTGTGGTGAGTGCCATTTATCTCATCTTGCAAACCTACTCTGCTCTGGGATATTCCCTATCATTCCGGCTCAATGCCGGGATAATAAGACTACTGGCCAAGTTCGGTCTGATAGAGGAGTATCCCACGAGCATTACATTGAGTCAGTAATTCAGTGCTCTTTTTTATTGACTTTATTTGTGGCTAAATATTTGTCAAGGTTGGTAGAGTCTGTGAAACATACAGGTTTTTCTTTGGAGCTAGTAATTTATTTATAAATTAGGATGCTAAGTATTATGTTAGCCTCATGGAATGTTGATAATCACATTTTATGCGGCTATAACAGAAGTATCCATTAGGCTTTATTTTGGTTCATTTTGTGTTTTTTGTATATGCAATCAAAATTCTTACCTGCTGATAACTGATAGGTGTATTAGAAATCCTCTTCAGCTTTGCATGTTGCGCATGTGATGATGCTATTTATGTCATAGGGTGACGTGTCATTTGGTGCCATTTTTTTGGCACCAAAAATTTCCAGGCAAAAATTTACATTTTCCCGACAAATTTTTCCCCGACAAAATTTCTGTTATAAGCTCCAGCTCATTCAGTGTTCTCAGTAAACACAGCTTTCATGAATCAGTTTTCTTTTTTATAATTTTTTTTTCGCACTGTTTCCCATTCTCTCAAGCCTGTTATATATATTATATATAGGAGCATGGATATAAATTTGCAGAATTAATTTATTTTTATTTTTTTCTAATTTTGTTTTTTTGCAATTATGTCTCAAACTGAACCTGCCTCTGATGTTACCATAGGATTTGAGCTGCCTAAACAGGTATTTAACAAAGCTAAGTAGTCATGTTGTAATTAAGCTGTTCTAAATTATTCAGCTCTATTATGTGGCTCTTGTTTAACAAATTGTTAAATATATCTATGAGTACAAATACAAACACTGTTATTCCATCTCAGTTTAAATGTACATAGCATTACTGCAGAAATGTAAGATTTTATTTCTACAGCTATAGAGAAGGCAATGACTGCTATTTTGCCTTCAAATAAATGTAAAAGGTTTTTGCAACATTTTCCTAAACTTAGTGAATTAAGTTCTGACCTTCAGCATACTTACGTATCCTCTACTGATGGGGTCTCCTCTGATTCAGAAGATGCCACATCAGAGACTGATATAGACAATTCTTTTTTATTTAAGTTAGAATATATTCGTTCTCTCTTAAAGGAAGTTTTGTTTACTTTGGGTATTAAGAAATCTAAATCTCCTGATGATAAAGCTAGTAATTGTCTAAATTCTGTATTTAAGACTACTGGTATTACTCCTGAAGTATTTCCTTTTCCTGACGCTATCTCTAATGTGATTGCTAAAGAATGGTCTAAACCTGCTACCTCTTTTAACCCTTCTTCTAGGTTTAAGACATTGTATCCTTTACCTGTATCCAAGGATCATTTAGATAGGAAGCTTGAATCTTATCCAAGAAGGACATATATATACATTCTGGCTATATTCTTAGACCTGTTATATATCTATGGCTGATGTTGCTGCTGCTTCTACTTTTTGGTTGGACAGTTTAGCACAGCAGTTGTCTTCAGATTCTGAATGATCTAACATTATGTTTTCATTTTATTTATGATGCTATATTTGATGTTAGGAAGATCAATGTCAAATCCATGTCTTTAGCCATTCTAACTAGAAGAGCTTTATGGCTTAAATCTTGGAATGCTGACATGGTGTATATAACTAGATTATTATCTCTCTCCTTTCAAGGTAAAAAATATTTTTGGTTTACAATTGGATTCTATTATCTCCACTGTTACTTGGGGGTAAGGGAGTTTTTCTGCCCGAAGACAAGAAATCTAAGGGTAAATTTAAAGCTCCCAATCGTTTTCATTCCTTTTGTCAGAATAGAGAACAGAAAACCACTCCTTCCCCTAGGGCCTCTGGCTCTAATTGGAGACCATCTCTGAATTGGAATAAATCCAAGCCTTATAAGAAATCAAATCCTGCCCCTAAACCTATATGAAGGTGCGGCTCTAAAGCCAGTTCTTCTGGTAGGGGCAGACTAAAGCTATTTTAAAGAGTTTTGACAGACTGTCCAAAATCAGTGGATTCAGAATATAATTTCTTAGGGGTGTCGAATAGGATTCAAAATAAAACTTCCTTTGGGAAGATTCTTTCTTACCCAGGTAACAAAAAACCCAGCAACAGCTCAAGTCTTTCTGAAATGTGTTTCAGATCTAGAGCTATCAGGGGTAATTTTTCTCAGTTCTACAGCAGGAACAAGGATTGGGGTTTTTATTCAAATCTATTAATTGTAACTATGAAGGAAAATTATTTCAGATTTATTTTGGATCTGAAAACTTTAAATGGTTTTGTAAGAGTCCCAACTTTCAAGATAGTGACTATAAGGACTATTCTGCCTTTTGTTCATCAAGGTCACTTTATGTTCACAACAGACTTACAGGACGCTTACCTTCACAATCAGATTCATCCAGATCACTATTGTTTTCTGAGATTCTCTTTTCTAAACAAGCTTTACCAATTTGTTGCTCTTCCGTTTGGCCTTGCAACAGCACCAAGAATATTCTTAATTTTTTAAGTTTTTTTAGGTGCCCTTCTATCTGTAATCAGAGAGCAGGGTATTGTGGTGTTTCCTTATTTGGACGATATCTTGGTACTAGCTCAATAGATTTCCAGATAGATTCAGTGTCTATGACTCTATCCCTAAGAGAAAAGAGACGTTTGAGATTGGTTTCAGCTTGTCTAAACATTCAGTGTCTTATCATTCACTTCAGTGGCTATGTGCATGGAAGTTTTAGGTCTCATGATTACAGTATCGGATGAAATCCTTTTTGCTTGTTTTCATATGAGACCTCTACAGTTTTGCATGTGGCACCAATGGTGCAGGGATTATACTCGGTTATCACAACTGATATACTTAAATCCCAACTCTCCACTCTCTCTGACTTGGTGGTTATACCATCACCTTATTGTTTAAGGGGCCTACTTTGTTTGTCCTACCTGGACTGTGATCATAACAGATGCACGTCTCTCAGGTTGGGGAGCTGTTTGGGGGTCTCTGACAGCCCAAGGAGTTTGGAATCCTCGAGAGGCGAAGTTACCAATCTATATCTTAGAACTTCGTACTATTTTCAGAGCTCTTCAGGCTTGGCCTCTATTAAGAGAGAATCGTATATTCGGTTTCAAACAGACAATGTCACAACAGTGGCATATGTCAATCATTAAGGGGGGACTTGCAGTCCCCTAGCAATAAAATAACTATCTCTAATACTTTCTTGGGCGGAATCCAATTCTTGTCTAATCACTGCAATTCATATACCAGGTGTAGACAATTTGGAAGCGGATTATCTCAGCTGTCAGATTCTACATCCGGGGAGTAGTCTCTCCATCCACATGTGTTCTATCAGATTGTGCAGATGTGGGGTCCTCCAGACATAGATCTGATGGCCTCTCTTCTAAACAAAAAACTTCCCAGATACCTCTCCAGGTCCAGGGATCCTCAGGCGGAAATGATGAATGCTCTAGCAATTCCATGGTTTTACCAACCTGCTTACATTTTTTTACCTCTGGGAGTGATCTCAAAGATCATAATGGAACAATCTTATGTGTTTCTGATAGCACCAGCATGGCCTCACAGGTTATGGTATGCAGACTTTGCCCAAATGTGCAGTTGCCAGCCTTGGTCACTTCCTATAAGACCAGACCTTCTGTCTCAAGGCCCAGTTTTCCATCAGATCTCAAATCTCTAAATTTGAAGGCATGGAAATTGAACGCTTATTCATAGATGTTTCTCTGACTCAGTAATTAACACTATGATACAGGCTCGTAAGTCTGTTTCAAGTAAGATTTATCATAGGTTTTGGAAAACCTATATTTCATGGTGTTCCACTCATAATTATCCTTGGCATTCTTTCAATTTCTTTCAGAATTCCTAGGATTTTACTGTTTCTTCAGGATGGTTTGGATAAAGTTTTGTAAGGACAAATTTCTGCTCTTTCTGTCTTATTTTATAGAAAGATTGCTAAACTTTCCTGATATTCACTGTTTTGTTCAGGCTTTGATTCATATCAAACTTGTTATTAAATCTATTTCTCCTCCTTGGAGTCTCAATTTGGTTTTGAAGATTTTACAGGCTCCTTTTGAGCCTATGCATTCCCTGGATATAAAATTACTTTCTTGGAAAGTGTTATTTCTTTTGGCTATCTATTTTGCAAGAAGAGTTTCTGAATTGTCTGCTCTCTCTTGTGAGTCTCCTTATCTGATTTTCCATCAAGTTAAAGCTGTTTTGCGGACTTCATTTACATTTTTGCCTAAAGTTGTGAATTCTAATAACATTAATAGGGAATTTTTTGTTCCTTCCTTGTGTCCTACTCCTAAGAATACTCTTGAAAGGTCTTTACATTCTTTGGATGTGGTAAGAGCTTTGAAATATTATGTTGATGCTACTAAAGATTTCATAAAGACTTCTGGTCTATTTGTTATTTTTCTGGCTGCAGGAAAGGTCAGAAAGCCTCTGCCATTCTGGCATCTTGGTTGAAACTTTTGATTCACAAAGCTTATTTGGAGGCGGGCTAGTCTCCGCCTCAGAGAATTACAACTCATTATATTAGATCAGTTGCCACTTCTTTGGCTTTCAAGAATGAAGCTTCAGTTCAATTTGCAAAGCAGCAACTTAGTTTTCTTTGCATACTTTTACTAAATTTTACTATTTTGATGTGTTTGCCTCTTCGGAAGCAGCCTTTGATAGAAAGGTTTTTCAGGCAGTTGTCTCAAGTTTGTTTCTACTGCCTTTGATTTGAGGTTTTTTATATTTTTAAGAAAACAATTATTTTTTTGGATTTAATTTCTCAGCGGATTTAGCTGTTGTTATTTTATCCCTCCCTCTCTAGTGACTCGTGGATTGCCACATCTTGGGTATTATATCCAATATGCCACTAGCTCATGGACTCTTGCCACTTACATGAAAGAAAACATAATCTATGTAAGAACTTACCTGATAAATTAATTTCTTTCATAGTGGCAAGAGTCCATGAGACCCACCCTATTTTTTGTGGTTATGATTTTTTGTATAAAGCACTTTATTTTTTCCAGTTCCTCTTTTTGTATGCTTTTTTCTCCTTCTTTTACACCTCACTTCTTGGCTACATGTTAACTAAGGTATAAGTGAGGTGGGAGGTGTATTGATAGGCATGTATATCAAGGGGTTGGGAGAGGCAGACACTACACAAAGGTGCAAAAAAGTAAAAAATGTATTTGTAACAAAAATAAAAATACATGGTACAAAGGTTCACAGGACAGGAGAAAAAATACTTAACAGACCACAGAGGTGCGACACTTTTCGTGCCCCCTACAGGCGCTTACTCATAGACATAATACGTACAATAGATAATGTGCTACTTATACCCTCATCTGGAAAACATTAACCTTTACATGACCAAAGTGAATTAAAAAACCCAGACAAGCTAAATGCTCTCTGAATAATATTGGATAACACATAATAATGTACTAGATGACCTATACTAATTGTTAAGATTTTTAACTTAATGACAATCCTTACCACTAAATAAAATATTTTAAATTACATATCTAATAATTGATGTTAGCTTAATGACCTAAAACACATATAAAGGGAAATAGTATTACTGACTATACTAATAGAGCTGGATAAATAAGCTTAACGTGAACCAGACCTTAAAGGGACATTATACACTCATTTTTTCTTTGCATAAATGTTTTGTAGATGACCTATTTATATAGCCCATAAAGTTAAAAAAAAAAATGTATAGTTTTGCTTATTTTTAAATAACATTGCTCTGATTTTCAGACTCCTAACCAAGCCCCAAAGTTTTATGTGAATACTGTCAGCTACCTTCTCCAGCTTGCTCCTGTTTGTGTAAAGGGTCTTTTCATATGCAAAAGAAGGGGGAGGGGGGAGTGTCTTATTTCCCACTTGCAGTGGGCTTTCCAACTACCTTTTCAACAGAGCCAAACTGACAGCTTCTAAGTAAGTTTTAAAACAGTTTTATACTGGATTTTTATATCAGTATCTGTGCATCTTATTCTTTATAGTAGTGTCTATTACATGCAGTTATATGAAAATGAGTATATACTGTCCCTTTAATAGTTAGAATTTTAAAATTTAAAGTGATAGTTTTACATATATCTAAGAAAATGTGATAAAAAAAAAAAATGATATATATATATATCTATATATATCTATATATATCTATCTATATATATCTATATATATCTATATATATATATATATATATATATATATATATATATATATATATATATCTATCTATCTATATATATATATATATATATATATATATATATATATATATATATATATATAAAACCTATCCCTAAATAAACCCATATGGGATTAGGAAGGGAGAGAGTGGCCAATGAGAGATACTTTAAAACAGAAGATGGACATTAATCAATAAAAAAATTGATATCACACTCCCTATTCATACCCAATGGGCTATGAGTTTTCAATTTCAACATACAAAATATTTCTTTTCTCTCCAAGATTTTTTATCTATTGCCTCCTCTGGGGGGAACTATCACTAGGTCTATTACCTGTATGGTTAGATCCGCTACATTTGTAAAATGTTCACTGTTAAAGTGATTATTCACAGCGGATTCTTTTACATAATTTTTAGCTTTCCGAGTATGCTCCCCAAACCATTTTCTTACCTCCCTAGAGGTTTGACCCACATATTGTCAGTGGCATAGATTGCAAGTGAGTAAGTAAACCACAAATACACAAGCCATGTGTAGTCAGGTTTCCAAGACATAGTTTCTAATGTATGTAATAAATGGGAACTATCTTTGAGGTAGGACAATTTTTTAATGGCCAAAAGTTGTAATACACTGTCTAACCATGCCCCCAAAGGTTCAAACAAAGACCCCACACCAGAAACAATGGGTCTACTTGGGGGTCGAAGTAAATCTTTGTGATCCTTGGGGACATGGTAAAAAATAGGGATAAGAGGATTCAGAGGTAAAAGAGTATCTGCGTCCGATTCCCTAAACACACCCAGGCTAACTCCTTCCAGTAGCAGTTGTTTTATCTCTTCTTTGTATCTAATACTCAGATTACAGGGGAGTTTCTGATAAACCTTATTGTCGGATCTGAGGCTAATTTGGGACATAGTGGCTTTTAATAAATATCTGGACACACAAAGGATCCCAAGAGGGTTACGTATTAAAAAATCCCTCCTTCCACTGATGATACTGAAGACTGGAACACTGCCCTTTCTGAGTGCTCATTTAAACTTATCAGAATATTGATTCGCGTTAAGAATAAGAAATTAACCAAATTGAACTCTTTGATTTCTGAACTCAAAAAAGATTTAAAATGATATTCTGACAATCCTAAATATGAACAATAAATAAGTTTCGAAAATAATTTTGACCCTCAATTGTTAAAAAGATAAAACGTCCAATTTTATTGAGTACAAAAAAGATAAAAATAGATGATACAGCAGAGCAACATCCAAAAATGTTCAAGTAGTAGTAGGTAAGATCACAGTCTTACGCGTTTCAGCATTAATTTGCCGTAATCATAGACTCAATGTGAAGTTAAATGCTACACTCATTTAAAGGACCAACTCTCACCTCATTGTTACTCTAAAAACACACACACCTACTACTCTAATTGTAATAAGATACAGGGTCATAAAGACCCACCCTCTTTTACTCCTCTTATGTTTCATTTTTTCTTAAGGACTCTTGCTCAGTAGAAACCTTAACCCTATATATAGTAAATAGTTAATAGTCTAATCCTATTCTATCAAATTGTATTGGCCGGACTTAAGAGCTATGATACACTGACTATGTATATTTTCAAAATTCAATAAATTAGTAAATATATCTATAGTTAGTTCAAAAAGTAAAAAGTAAAAAGAGTGCATTAAACAATATATTGATCATCCTGTCTATGCTATATTTAAAGTTCATATTAGGACAGCATCATTAATTGGTCGATATTGAATTTCTCAAAAACATAGCATATTTCTTAGTATATTACTTATTATTTTATATATGCTGAATATATTGAATTTCTACAGATATGTACACAGATATATATATACAATGTAGGAGGAGGAGCTGTCTAGGACAACTCATCCAAATAAACTCCTATATGTATATGGATTAAACTAATAAGAAAAGGAACTTATCCCAATCATTCCCAGAAGTTAATAATGTCATTTGCTGAGTTAAAACCAGCTGGGATCAAAGAACCTAGTTTATTAATCCAATAGACTTCCTGTCTAGCTAGGATGGACACTTTGTCCCCTCCTCTAGGAGGACTTTTAATAAGTTCTATAGCATTCCATTTAGAGCTGGACACATTCTCTTGGTGATCATCTATGAAATATCGTGCCAGTTCTGAACACCTCGTGTTATTCGTGATATATCCCAAATGCTCGCGTATCCTAGTACGGACATCTCGAGTCGTCATTCCTATATACTGTTTGGAATGAACCGAGCATTCAATTAAATATACCACAAATGTAGAAAAGCATTTGATGAAGCCCTTGGTATCAAAATTCTGACCTATTGAGTGTGACATGAAGTTTGGACCCCCTTTTATATGTTCGCATGCTTTGCAGTTTTTTCCGCATCTATATGTACCATTATGAGTAAGCCAGGAACTATTGCTCCTCGGTGCTCGCAATTGACTAGGGGAGACCATATTACCTAAAGTAAGGTTCCTGGAATACACAAACTTACACGCATGTTTAATGCTGTCTTTGAGTACATCGTCTCCATACAAGATAGGCAAATATTTCTTCACAATTCTACAAATATCGTAGTATTGCGAGGAATATTTAGTTACAAAAGTTTTTTTTTGTACACTTCACTATTCTGTTTCTTATTACGTCTTGTTCCATCTAGAAGATCTTCCCATTTTTTATGTTTGACATCCTCAAAGGTATCCTTTATTAAATCCTTCGGGTATCCTCTCTGTTTAAGTCTATAAGCCAGGTCCCTAGCTTCTACCTCAAATGTATCCTATTTTGAGCTGATATGTCTGTTTCAAAGAAACTGGCTTTTAGCAATGCCACAAAACACATGCTTCGGGTGTGCACTTGAGGCATGTAGTAGAGAATTGGCTGTAATGGCTTTCCGATAGAGTGATGTTTCCACTCGTTTGAGTTGGACATCAAACTTCAATTTAATGTCTAAAAAATTAATCTCTGTTTTATGCCATTCAAATGTAAAATTAATCTCAGGTACACAAGCATTGAGATAGTCTACAAAGTTCTCTGCCTCTCTCTGGTCAAATGTACTGATGAATATGAGGTCATCGATATACCTTCTATAGAATCTAATTCCAGACATGAAGGGGTTACTATCCCCCAGAAGAAAGGTATATTCAAGCCAACCCATAAATAGTTTGGCATATGATTGGGCAAACTTTGCCCCCATCGCTGTACCCCTCTTCTGGAGGTAGCAAACCCCCTCAAAGGAAAAATTGTTATGTTCCAATAGGAACTGTATAGACCTCAATACAAAATCTTTTGTTTCGTTATTATAGTCTGTCAATAAGTCCAAAAAGAAATGGACAGCTTTGATTCCTAGGGAATGTGGAATTCGAGGTATATAGAGCGGCAACATCAACTATCAACCAACTTATATTTTCTTCCACCTCTATTTCCTCCATAATAGTCAACATGTGTATTGTATCCCTAAGATAACTTGGTAAAGTTCTAACCAATGGCTGCAATATGTTATCCACCCATTCTGACAGATGTCCAGAGAGTGAACCAATGCCTGCCACTATGGGTCTCCCCTTAAAGTCTTCTAAACCCTTATGAACTTTGGGCATGTGATGGAAAATGGGTAAGATAGGGTTTTTGACCAAAAGATAGTCAAAAGTATTCCTATCTATGACCTCCATATATATCCCATCAGCTAAAAGTGAGTTAAGAATATTCTGAAACTTTGTTGTAGGATTTCCATGCAATGGTAGGTACGATTTATTATCACCCATTTGTCTATGAGCTTCTTTGATATATATCTCTCTGTCCATCACTACCAAACTGCCACCCTTGTCTGATTGTTTAATAACAATTGATAAATTATTCTGTAAAGAGGATATAGCCTCTCTTTCTTTTCTAGACAAGTTAGAGTGGCCTGTATTGGTTGTAGTGTCCAGATGGGCTAGATCTTCCATAACTCTCTTGTGAAAATTTTCTAGGGACTTACCCCTAGATTGTACTGGGTAGAACCTGGATTTGTGTTTCATATCTTGGCTCGGTATTGAACCTCCTATTCTAATTTGATCACTCTCTGCATTAAGAGACTGCAATTTAACTAAACTTTGCATGTCTGTAAATGCAGCCATTGTATTCATATTATCCGTGATGTCTGTATTATCTTTGTCACCAATAATGTTGCCTTCTGTATGTAAATTATCTGTATTATGAAAGTGTCTACGTAAGGTTAGATTCCTCATGAATCTATTAACGTCTAAATTGAGTATTTTTAGTTCATATTGGTTTCGTGTATAAGAGGAGATATTAATAACAATGTTTTCTTCTCTCATTGTGTTGCTGGCTCCCTGACTGTATACCTGTTCCTGGCTCTGGTACCCATCATGTTTTCTGTCCACCCTCCTCCCTTGACCTTCATAGCCGACCTAAAAACCGGTGCTACCTGGGTATTGATGTTTGAAACTTCTTGAGAGGCAGAAGAGGATGTAGCAACGATCATATCTTGATTAGTTTTGGCAATACTTTTAGTTTTACTCTTAGCATAGTTAGTATTCTTGGGGATAGCTCCTTTATTGACAGACTGTGTATTTATAGCTACGGTGTTAGTATTAGTAACTACTCTAGGGGGATATTGCTCAATGGAATTTTCCACCCTTCTGAATTTGAGCTCTCATCGCAGGAGGTAGAGAAGTTAGAGAGAGATTACTCATCCGTAGTTTCATTATCTGTAACTTTGAAACTTACTTTCTTACTTCCTCTATTATTTATCCTTCTCCTCCTTATGCGATTAAACCCCTGTGTAGACATATTCCCTTGATTGTCTACACCCTCATCTTGCCACAATTTGTATTGTCTACGTCGATAGGATTTATGCCATATAAAGACCTGACCTGTGGTATAATCCTTCTGATCCCTCAGAAATTTTATGTGTTTAGTTTGTATAATCATAAAGAGGGGGATCTTTGAGGGGGATCTTTATGACCCTGTATCTTATTACAATTAGAGTAGAAGGTGTGTGTGTTTTTAGAGTACCAATGAGGTGAGAGTTGGTCCTTTAAATGAGTGTAGCATTTAACTTCACATTGAGTCTATGATTACGGCAAATTAATGCTGAAACGCATAAGACTGTGATCTTACCTACTACTACTTGAACATTTTTGGATGTTGCCCTGCTGTATCATCTATTTTTTCCCCAATATATCTTTTTATTGTTTTCAAACAAATTAAATAGAAATATTTCTTATACTGTATACAAATGCATCATTAGGCAAATATTAACAACAGGTACATTTAGATCAGGAATAACACTTAGAATCACAGTATTTGCAAGCATCATAGATAACTACCAGCTATAGAAGCTTTCCAGATTAGGTCAGCAGAAAACGTTACAGAAACAGTAAAATTATAGACAATTGACCATTTAATTTAAATCAAAACCTTTATGATGGATTCATGCACCCTGCTCCCAAAGGAATATCACATCAGCAATAAAATTTTGCTTACCTATATACGTGTAATGTATTTTTTCAAGTTCAAGTACATGTTTCACTTCTTTAATCCACATACCATATGTTGGTATTTCTGCTTTTTTCCAAAACCTTGGTATCAGATGCCTAGCGCAATTTAGCATGACATGTAGTAATTTTTTCCGATACAAACAAGCAACAACCGGGAAGTTATTTAATAGGATCAAACTTGGGGAAAGATCTAGGGGCATACCTAATATCTTGCTGACTTGTGTATTTATGCTGTACCAGTATGGCCTAATATGAGGGCACTTCCACCATATGTGAGAGAGCGTTCCAACTCCACCACAATGTCTCCAACACAGGGAGGAGGAGTTGGGAAAAATACTATGGAGCCTATGTGGGGTTAGATACCACCTGGAAAGCAACTTAAAATTTGTTTCTACTAAAGTTAATTATAGGGACGACTTTTTAGTTTCAATAAAAATATGGCCCCATTGAGCGTCCGTCAACGTTATATCCTGATCCTTCTCCCACTTAGTGATATATGCAGGTCTCTTGGTGGGAAAGGATCCTCCAAGTAGCTTATAAATTATAGAGATATGCGCTTTAGCCATGGAGGGAGTTATGCATAAAGTTTCAAATGGGGTTAGTGCCCTGGTTAAATTCACTATGTGTGGGCTAGTAAAAATAGCATGTCTAGCCGGCAGGTATGGGAACCATAAGTGGAACGGAGAACCTATTAATTGGCCTACCTCTGCCTGTGAGCGCATCAGGCCATTATGTAATAGCATATGTGTTGGTACATTGGAGGGAACTCCTGCAATACGCGGTGTCTGAATGGTATGGGTTTGTAGTAATAGGGGGTTATTGAGTAGAGGGGTAAGAGGAGATATTGGTGTAGATATCAGCCTATCCTCCACCAGGGATTTGTCCCATATACGCAACGTGGCAGTTATATAGTAATTACTCCATATGTCGGGGGACCTCAATCTATGTGGGATCCAGCACTGATCTCCCAAATCTAGCCTACCCGCTAAAAAGGATTCTATCTGCACCCAGGGCTTGTGCGTCAGTGAGTGTTTCCAGGCAACTATTCGTGCCATGTGAGTCGCCTTATAGTAGCAGGTTAGGGGATCCTAGACCGCCGTCTACTCTATTAAGAAACAGTGTGTCTCTGTTTACTCTGGGTCTTTTATGTGACCAAATAAACAGGTCAAATCTTCTTTGTTGTTTCAGCAGGTATTGTATGGGGAGATCTAGGGGAAGGACTTGAAATAAGTAAAAGGAATTTGGGAAGAATATTCATTTTTATTGCATTAATGCGCCCCATCCATGAAAGATGGCCTTGTTTATGCCAGGCCTCCAATGACTTGTCTGTTTCTATTTGAAGGGGAACATAATTAAGATTGAATAATTCTGTATGAATAGGAGAAATATCAATTCCTAAATATTTAATTTTCGAAGTTATCTGAAAAGAGGTATGGGTTTTAATGTATCGTGTGCCTTCTGCATTTAAGTGTAGTGGGAGTATCATCGACTTTTTCATATTGATTGAAAATTTAGAGACACGCCTATACTCCTCTAGCTCTTCAAGGAGGGCTGATAGGGACGCACAGGGAGAGCTCAGTGTGAATATGATATCATCCGCATACAGCAGACACTTCTGGTGAAGCTCTCCAAAAGTGACACCCTGTATAAGAGGGTTACTCCTTATCCTGGCAGCGAGCGCCTCCACCACCAGGGCGAACAACAAAGGCGAGAGGGGGCACCCCTGCTGTGTGCCTTTATTTATACTAATCCTTTGTGAAAGGGTATTGTTCGCGTTAACATATGCTGAGGGGTTGCTATAGAGGGCTTTAATATGTGAGATCATTACTTGGGAGAATCCAAACCTTGACAGAGCGGACCAGAGAAAATCCCAGTCCATCCTATCAAAGGCCTTCTCGGCATTTGTGGAAAGTAGGACTAGGGGCGAATTAGAATTTGTGGCAGAGAATAGGGTATGCAAAACTCGGATGGTGTTCTCCTTAGCCGCCCGGAATAAAGCCGACCTGGTCAGCGTGCACAAGGGACGGTAAATATTTGCTGATTCTCGTGGCCAATAATTTAGCGTATAATTTTGATATCTACATTTATTAGGGATACAGGGCGATAATTAGTAACCTTATCTGGGGGTTTCCCTGGTTTAGGAATCACTGAGATTGTAGCTTCCAGGAGCGTAGTTGGGAGATGAGTACATTGGTCAAAGGAATTATACATTTCTAGCAAATGGGGACCCAGAAGGGATTTGAAAAAGTGGTAACATTTGGGAGTAAAGCCGTCGGGGCCAGGGGCTTTCCCCTGTGGGAGATCCCTTATGGCTAGCAGGACCTCCTGTATTGAAAATTGTGTGTCTAATGCTTCTCTATCTGAATCTGATAATGTTGGAAGTTGGGCCTGTTCCAAGTATGTATTTATGCTATTATGCTTATTTTCCAAGTGTGTATTTGGAAGATTGTATAGAGAGGTATAGTACGATGCAAATTGATTAGCAATTGCCGTGTTATCAGAATGGGTAACATCTTTGGAGTCTGTGATCTTAGATATGTAGGTTTTGTATCTCTTCTTCTTCAAAGACCTCGCCAATAAACGCCCTGCTTTATTGTTTTCAATAAAAAAATTTGATTTGGATGTAAGTGCCCTCATATGCGCATTCTTAATTAAGTAATGATTTAATTCTTCTCTAGCCTGTTGCGATTTCTGCAGTAATAGTGATGATCGAGGGTTACTCTTTAGTGCGTTTTCGCAGGCCTTAAACTCAGATGACAGAGAGTCAAACAGAGCTGATCGTTGCTTACGTTGTCTGTGTGTGTGGCCCATAATCACCCTTATGTAACATTTATATGCTTCCCAATTGTTAACCGCTGAGGTAGCTGTGGAGTTGTTGAATGAGAAGAATTCCGAGTTTTTTTCTGCCAGATCAGTGGTTATCAAGGGGTCTAATAAAATTTGGTCATTTAGCTTCCAACATTGTTGGTGACGTGGTTTAGTGGACCACAAAAACGTGGAACAAACCATGCTATGGTCTGACCAGGAGGTGTGGTGAAGCCTTGAGTCTATAAGCAAGGTGAGCATCCGCTGCTCACAAAAAATATAATCAAGACGAGTATAGGAGCGCTGGGGATTTGAAAAAAATGTGAAGTCCCTGGTATTAGTATGAGTGGTTCTCCAAGTGTCGAAAAGAGGGAGAATGCTTATTGCTTTCCAGTTGGCTCTAATCTGAGAGTTCCTAATATAAGACCTGCCCAGTGATGTATCTAACATGGGATTAACTGGGAAATTTAGGTCTCCACTGAGGAATATTGGGCCTTTCGAGATGTCTATAGTCTGGTTAACCACTGTGTGAAAGAAGGAGGGCTTGGGGCAGTTGGGAGCGTACACGTTAACTAGAGTGATAGGCCTACCAAAGTACAACCCCGTTATAATTAAAAAGCGACCTTCTTCGTCTAAGTGTTTGTTTAATAATTCAAAGGAGGAACCTTTCCTAAATGATATGCAGACTCCATTATGCCTTGTCGGGCCTGAGCATAAAAAATGCTGGTCATAATAGAGCTTTGAGAGAGTGGGTTCACTAGATTTTTTAAAATGGGTCTCTTCTATTGTATCATCTATTTTTATCTTTTTTGTACTATTTGTACTCAATAAAATTGGACGTTTTATCTTTTTAACAATTGAGGGTCAGAATTCTTTTTGAAACTTATTTATTGTTTATCCCTGGAGGAGTGGGAAGCTCCTTAGTTTCTATTTTTTGACCCTACCTTGTGTGTTTTTTGCTACGGATCCTTAAGCCGGAATTATACAATACAAGATACTGCCCAGGCGTGGGAGTGTGAAAAGGCAAGCTGCAGGCGATAGATGTATATGGTGAGTGGTTACGGAGCTGTGCGTAAGAGTATGGGATATTGCAGAGGTCGGAAGTGTTGGATCAGTGACGTCATCCAGAGGTGCCGGCACATGAGCTGCGTTTGTAGCGGGAGCAGAGGAGGCTCCAGGAGTGTAACAGAACCCGGATATGGGAGTTGGTTGGAAGAGGGTAACAGGAGCAGGAGAAGCTCTTTAAAGGCAAGCCCACAGAATAATCCCGACAGAATCTCCACCTCGGAGTGGTGAGTTACAGAACACTTATTACTATATCTGACCTGAGAAGCTGCATAATTGTATGTACGAAGCTTTATATATATTACCCATACACACGCATATACGTGCCACTCACTTTTGCTATCTACTTTACCTGGGACACCTATACCATAACCTACGAGTAGCTGGGGGACCTTGTTACCTATAAATATATATTCTGGCTAAGTTTGATATATAACAGGAGTGATTCTACAATCTGCTTTATTGACATGAATCCTAAATATGACACATACAATAAAAAATTAAGCAAAGCTATAGCTAAGCAGGACAAAGAATAGGCTAAATGCAAAGACGAAAAATTTATTAGAGACAAGGAAGACTATGACCTATTATTATTATTATTATTATTATTATTATCGGTTATTTGTAGAGTGCCAACAGATTCCACAGCGCTAACCTACAAAAGGTTTACAATTGGGCTGTACTTCGTAAACTACAAAGAGCCAACAGAAATAAGAAACAGCACAAGCATCACAAAGGCGCAAGCAAGCAACATCAAAAACCCAATGGCTCCACACTGCAAGTGCCAAAATCCATCCTGAAGAAAAAGGATAATAGAAAAGTGGACTTCAGTGGCTCTGAGGGAGATAACTCAGACACAGATGCATGCTTTTCAGGAATTTCCTATGCCCCTACCTGTTCTTACTCTCCTTCTTCTGTTCCCTCTTCCCTTTCCCCTCCTTTTTCTGCTTTTTTACTGGGCACGGGGGACAGATCAGAGGAAGCCCCCCAGTAGTGAGACCAAAGACACAGCAAATGTTCCTATCAACAAAAGGAGGAGAAGAAAATGGAGGAATAAAAGGGAAAGGAAAACAGAAAAAGAAAGGACAGTAATTAACAATGGTTCCATTCAACAGTTGGAGTGTTCTCATAAGGACATATTTGAAGGCCACAGCGTTGTTAATACGTCTAAGCATACTCTAACTGCTGATGAAAACAGAGTATACTTTAACTGCTGATGAAAACAGAGTATTATCTAAGGGATTGGGGTTTGCCCCAACATCTAACTTCTCCAGTTTTATTACACTGCTTAATATCAATACATTTTTACGCAAATTGTCTCTGAAAGGCTTCTTCTCTCTCACCAGAGGTTCAAATGAAGATTCCACAGATACACATGAGGAACCCGTTGGTGGTACTTTGTGTCACTTAGATACAGCTCACTTACCTTTTAGTAAGTGGCTAATCTCATTGATCTATATAGTGGTGAGAGAAGAGAAACTCTTCCTTCTGAGTTAGTGAAACTGAAAAAATGTGGGTCAGATTTTTACCCTGTGCATTTCAGGGGGCCTCTTATAAATGCCTATTAGAGGATGGTCCAAGAAGACATCCTCAATTTAGAAAATAATCTTAGCACTAATGCTGCCTCCCACAATCTGAGTTATAAAGAACGACTTGCTATTAAATCATTACAGGATAATGAAAATATAGTCATTAGAAATTCGGATAAGGGGGGCAGCATTGTGGTTCTTGACAAGGATTATTATTGTCTGGAAGCAAATAGGCAGTTATCCGACAATACGGTTTATCAGAAACTCCCCACTAATCCGATTATTAGATACAAAGAAGAGCTAAAATAACTGCTACTGGGAGGAGGAGCCTGGGTGTGTTTAGGGAATCGGACGTAGATACCCTTTTAATCTGAATCCTCATCCCTATTTTTTACCATGTCCCCAAGGTTCACAAAGATTTACTTCGACCCCCAGGTAGACCCATTGTTTCTGGTGTGGGGTATTTGTTTGAACCTTTGGGGGCATGGTTAGACAGTGTATTACAACCTTTGGCCATTAAACAATTGTCCTACCTCAAAGATAGTTCCCATTTATTACATACATTAGAAACTATGTCTTGGAAACCTGACTACACATTGCTTGTAGTGGACATCACATCTCTTTACACTTCCATACCACAACACTTGGACATTCAGGTGTTAGAATTTTTTTTAGAATTAGGTTTGGAACATGAGATCCAGAAATATATAGGAGATGTCCTTAGATTCCTGCTTTCTCATAACTTCTTTATGTTCAATGGCAGTTTCTACCGCCAAATATGTTGCAAGGCCATGGGGGCAAAATTTTCCCCGGCCTTTGCAAATTTGTATGTCTCCTGGTGGGAACTAACCTATATTTACAGCACCTTAAATCCATAGCTAGAGGATATTCTTCTTTTTGTTAGGTACATAGATGACCTTCTGGTCATCATGAAGAAACCTTTTAATGATGAGTTATTTACCATTTTTTTTTTAAATTTTCTTGATAATAACTTTATGAAATTAAGATTCACAGGAATGTATAACCACACTGAGGTTAGTTATCTGGACTTGTCCCTTCAAATAGTAAATAACATGATTGTCTCCAAAACATACCGTAATCCCACGACAGGCAATACAATACTGCATACGACTTCCCAGCACCTAAGACATTTAATAAAACCGACCCCAAAGGGCCAATTTATAAGATTAAAAAGAAATACCAAATCTAAGGAAATTTATGAACAGCAGTCCATCGAACTTAAGAAGAGACTTATCTGTAGGGGTTATGATGAAAATAAATTGGAAAAATGTTGTAAGGAAATTAAAGAATACAGCAGTGTACTACTACAATAGACACCAGGGATAAAGATGATATTTATAAGTAATCTATAGTGTTTACCACTGAGTATTCAAGCCAATACCCTGAAATAGTGAAAATCCTTAAAAAAACATCTTCATGTGCTTAAAGGGGACGAGGTACTCAAACCATTAATTCAATCATGCAAATTTGTACCTAAGAAATAAAAAACATTAGCTAAGAGTCTTTACCCAAGTGCCATTACAATGGTCAGGTTCCCTGGTACAACTTGGCTTATTAAAAAGGGAAACTTCAAATGTTTGGGTAGGAATTGTCATATGTGTGCACATATAGGTTTCACTAGTAGTAGTACTAAACAAATCTATAATATCAACTGTTATGCCAATTGCAGTAGTGTATTTGTGGTTTACTTACTTACTTGCAATCTGTGCCACTGACAATATGTGGGTCAAACCTCTAGGGAGGTAAGAAAACGGTTTGGGGAGCATACTCGGGATGTTAAAAATGATGTGAAAGAATCCGCTGTAGCTAATCACTTCAACAGTGAACATTTTACAAATGTAGCGGATCTTACCATACAGGTAATAGAACTAGCGATAGTTCCCCCCAGAGGAGGCAATAGATATAAAATCTTGGAGAGAAAGGAAATATTTTTGATGTTGAAATTGAAAACTCGTAGCCCATTGGATATGAATAGGGAGTGTGATATCAGTTTTTTAATTGATTAATGTCCATCTTTTGTTTTGAAGTATCTCTCATTGGCCACTCTTTCCCTTCCTAATCCCACATGGGTTTATTTAGAGATGGGTTTTACATATATATATATATATATATATATATATATATATATATAATTTTTTATTTATCACATTTTCTTAGATATATGTAATACTACCACTTTAAATTTTTAAATTCTAACTATTAAGGTCTAGTTCACGTTAAGTTATTTATCCAGCTCTATTAGTATAGTCAGTAATACTATTTCCCTTTATATGTGTTTTAGGTCATTAAGTTAACATCAATTATTAGATATCTAATTTAAAATCTTTTATTTAGTGGGAAGGATTGTCATTAAGTTAAAGGGACAGTACACTGTAAAATTGTTTTTCCATTAATGTATTTTAAATGACTTGTTATACCAACTGCAGAGTATAAAATATTTGAGAAATTGCATTTTCATGCTTATTTGTGTATATGAAGTAGCTGATTTTGTGCTTTGAAACCACAGCCTATTAAAATGGGTTGAACTTAAAGGTGATATCAGATCTCATTAAGTTCTAAGTTTGTGTAAACACACTTGCTTCCTTATCTTTTATTTGGCTGGAACACCAAAGCTCAATACATAGAGAGAACAATGGAAAATGATAATTTTATTACTTAACTATCCTGCATCCCACTGAGAGTGTAATCTCTTCAGCTGGCTGTATATACTTAGGCTATTCAATAGCCTATACTCCAGTATTAATTTGTTCAGTGTAGGTGGCGATACCACAGGCTTAATCAGCTATTTCAAATGCTGAAATATGAGTAAAGGAGCTACTTGTAACCAATTTAATACACTCTAGCAAGTTAAAAGGATCATTGGGAATAATTTAAAGGGGAGAAATTTTTTGGGTGAACTGTCCCTTTAAAATCTTAACAATTAGTATGGGTCATCTAGTACATTCTTATGTGCTATCCAATATTATTCAGAGAGCATTTAGCTTGTCTGGGTTTTTTAATTCACTTTGGTCATGCAAAGGTTAATGTTTTCCGGATGAGGGTATAAGTAGCACATTATCTATTGAACGTATTATGTCTATGAGTAAGCGCCTGTAGGGGGCGCAAAATGCGTCAGAAGTTTGTCTGTGTCCCACCTCTGTGGTCTGTTAAGTATTTTGCCTCTTGTCTTGTAAACTTTTGTACCATGTATTTTTATTACAAATAAATGTTGGACTTTTTTTTGCACCTTCGTGTAGTGCCTGCCTCTCCCAACTCCTTGATCAGCAATTTGCGATGCGGTTCACCCATTCCCCGGCTACGGCACTCCGGGAAATAGTGTTGCTTTTGGGTGACTTTTACTGTCCATTATCACTTCCGGTTTGGGGCTGATTACGTGCTAGAGACCTTAGGACCATACTTCCTCGTAGGAATGTATATCCCATATGTCACTAGCTCATGGACTCTTGCCACTATGAAAGAAATGAATATATCAAGTAAGTTCTTACATAAATTGTGTTTTCAAAAATCAGCCCCATAGCGTTTACTGTTCCTTTAAGGATACAAAAACAGATAACATATCGAACATATTAAACAATAACAAAGTAATATATAAAAAGTAAAGTATGAAATGTAATGAAGAATATCAATACAATTATAAATATAAAAATGTTAGCATTTAAAAATATGGGAATTATCTATCAATTAAATTTTAGTACATTTGGTAATTTAAGTAAAAATAGAAATTACCCATACCCCAGTTTCATAATGTATCATTTGAAATGACCTATAAGTCTAATTTTACATATAAAATAAAATATTGTCATAATAATAGTATTTACAAAAAAGGAACAATGTCCAATGGTATTTGTACCCTTAACAATATAGAATAAATGCATTAAATAACATCCCGGTGAATAAAAATCTTACCAAACTCTTTATATTTGCCCCACTGTATAATTAGCATAATATAATGTCAGTCAACAATTATAAGTAAAAGATAAAGAGAACAAGAGGGGCGCCTCATGTGCATATCAATATGCTATATAGTGATGTAAATCAAGTAAGCCAAGTGGGTACTCACATGCGACTATAGTACACTTATGTACTGGTAGGTGCAGGCGGGAGTCTTAGGGTGTACCAGCTAACCCTTTCAGTAGAACCAGCTGATCTCACAATGAAGCAATTAGTTAGGCTGCTCTCTTCCTCATAGACAAAGCCAGAGCTGTATAGATAATAATAAAGAACAAGAGGGGCACCTCATGTGTGCATCAGTATATCCATATATGTGAAATCAAAGAAAAAAGCCAAATGGGTACTCACAATTGGCCCAAGTACACCTATGTACTAGTAGGAGCTGGCTGATATCTTGAGGTGTACCAGCTGAACCTCTCCAGGTGCAGAGTAGATAGTGCAGGGGGATCTTTGTCACAATATGTGCTGATGGATGGTCAGAAGCAGTATGTAAAACTGCTATAGAAGGTAATGAACCAAAGCTTGCATAAAACAAGTTCAGTTTATTAAAACAAATATTGATAAGTTTAAAACAATAGTAAGCAAAATTTAAAATCATGCAACGCGTTTCTCAACCTAGCATGGGTTGTTTCATCAGGCATAGTGGACCTTCTAACTGACAATCCATTTAAACAGAACTTGATCCAATAGTGAATCAGGACACACCCCTAATGGGCGTTACTAAGCCTGTTATTAATTAGTGTATAACAGGCTAATAACATCAATGTATACATATATATAAATAAATCACAGTACCTAATAATAATATTGGCAATATGGATAGTTGTTCACCATAAGTGTTAACAATATTATATGAAAGCAAACAAAACCTAAAACAATATGAGACAGTGCTTATTGATATTGGCAAGATATATAGCCCTCCAGCATGAGTACTTCTTTTAACAGAAATACAATATATAGCTTTCAGTGATTCCAATCATATATAACATGAAATTATTGCTTATGGGTCTCCCCAGTTTTTAGCACCAATGATCTTACAAATATAATTAGTCTTGAGTATACATTTGGTTTAGATATGTGATATATTGTGATTACTAGTAATAATAAACACCTCTATCAATTGTAGATTGAGTGTTTCCTTTGTGGTAAGTTTTTTGTAATCCTCATTCCTCTAGATATTTAGCACACATTTGGGATGTGGGACTGTTCTAAGTGCTTTTTATACAAATGATTTCTTGTGAAAAACTTTCTATATGTTTAGAGTGAGAGGGTAGGTGGTGTGCAGTACAATGCATGTACTGGATGTTTATATGATATTTGTCCAATCACTGAGTGTGAACTTAGACACACCCTCTATTCAGACAGTGGCTTAGTGAGGTTTTAGTAATGTTATTATTTGTTGCAGACATAGTATATAATAGGCTTAGTCTTTGCAAAGTATGTGGCTCCCAAATATATTGGTATTATTGTTACCCCTCTAAAGTGAAACACAAATGTAACTACATAGAGAGATAATCAGCTATGCTTTGGAGAAGGTAAAATGGGTTTTTAAATTCACTTTGGTCATGCAAAGGTTAATGTTTTACGGATGAGGATATAAGTAGCACATTATCTATTGAACGTATTATGTCTATGAGCAAGTACCTGTAGGGGGCGCAAAACGCGTCAGTAGTTTGTCTGTGTCCCACCTCTGTGGTCTGTTAAGTATTTTTCCTCCTGTCTTGTAAACATTTGTACCATGTATTTTTATTTTTGTTACAAATAAATTTTGGACTTTTTTGCACCTTCGTGTAGTGCCTGCCTCTCCCAACTCCTTGATCAGCAATTTGCGATGCGGCTCACCCGCTCCCCGGCTATGGCACTCCGGGAAATAGTGTTGCTTTTGGGTGACTTTGACTGTCCGTTATCACTTCCGGTTTGGGGCTGATTATGTGCTAGAGACGCTAGGACCGTACTTCCTTGTAGGAATGTATATCCCATATGTCACAAGCTCATGGACTCTTGCCACTATGAAAGAAATGAATATATCAAGTAAGTTCTTACATAAATTGTGTTTTCATAAATCGGCCCCATAGTGTTTACTGTTCCTTTAAGGATACAAAAACAGATAACATATCGAACATATTAAACAATGACAAAGTAATATATAAAAAGTAAAGTATGAAATGTAATGAAGAATATCAATACAATTATAAATATAAAAATGTTAGCATTTAAAAATATGGGAATTATCTATCAATTAAATTTTAGTACATTTGGTAATTTAAGTAAAAATAGAAATTACCCATATACCCCAGTTTCATAATGTATCATTTCAAATGACCTATAAGTCTAATTTTACATATAAAATAAAATATTGTCATAATAATAGTATTTACAAAAAAGGAACAATGTCCAATGGTATTTGTACCCTTAACAATATAGAATAAATGCATTAAATAACATCCCGGTGAATAAAAATCTTACCAAACTCTTTATATTTGCCCCACTGTATAATTAGCATAATGTAATGTCAGTCAACAATTATAAGTAAAAAACACAATTATTTAACAATAGTTAAACAATAATAAAGCAAAATATAGAAACATAAGCAATGGCAAAAAAAAATATTTGCGCTAATAAATCTGTGATTAGCAAACATACACCTAGATTTAGAGTTTTGCGTTAGAAGGGGTGCGTTAGCTAAGTGTGTTTCCCCCCCCCGCACCTTTTAAATAACGCTGGTATTGAGAGTTCTCTGAAGGGCTGCGTTAGGCTCCAAAAAGGGAGCGTAGAGCATAATTTACCGCCACTTCAAATCTCAATACCAGCATTGCTTACGGACGCGGCCAGCTTCAAAAACGTGCTTGTGCACGATTCCCCCATAGGAAACAATGGGGCAGTTTGAGCTGAAAAAAAACCTAACACCTGCAAAAAAGCAGCGTTCAGCTCCTAACGCATCCCCATTGTTTCCTATTGGGAAACACTTCCTAAGTCTGCACCTAACCCCTGACCCCTGCATTACACTTTTAACCCCTAATCTGCTGCTCCGGACACCGCCACAACCTACATTATCCCTATGTACCCCTAATATGCTGCCCCTAACATCGCCCCTACCTACCTACACTTATTAACCCCTAATCTGCCGACGGGACCTTGCCGCTATAATAAATGTATTAACCCCTAAACCGCTTCACTCCCGCCTCAAAAACCCTATAATAAATAGTATTAACCCCTAATCTGCCCTCCCTAACATCGCTGACACCTAACTTCAAGTATTAACCCCTAATCTGCCGACCGGACCTCACCGCTACTATAATAAATGTATTAACCCCTAAAGCTAAGTCTAACCCTAACCCTAACACCCCCCTAAATTAAATATAATTTTAATCTAACGAAGTAAAATAAATCTTTTTAAATAAATTATTCCTATTTAAAGCTAAATACTTACCTGTAAAATAAACCCTAATATAGCTACAATATAAATAATAATTACATTGTAGCTATTTTAGGATTTATATTTATTTTACAGGCAACTTTGTATTTATTTTAACCAGGTACAATAGCTATTAAATATTTAATAACTATTTAATAGCTACCTAGTTAAAATAATTACAAAATTACCTGTAAAATAAATCCTAACCTAAGTTACAATTAAACCTAACACTACACTATCAATAAATTAATTAAATAAACTACCTACAATTAAATCAACTAAACTAAATTACAAAAAAACAAACACTAAATTACAAAAACAAACAAACACTAAATTACAAAAAAATAAAAAAAGATTACAAGAATTTTAAACTAATTACACCTACTCTAAGCCCCCTAAAAAAATAACAAAGCCCCCCAAAATAAAAAATGCCCTACCCTATTCTAAAATAAAAAGTTTACAGCTCTTTTACCTTACCAGCCCTTAAAAGGGCCTTTTGCGGGGCATGCCCCAAAGAATTCAGCTCTTTTGCCTGTAAAAAAACATACAATACCCCCCCAACATTACAACCCACCACCCACATACCCCTAATCTAACCCAAACCCCCCTTAAAAAACCTAACACTAAGCCCCTGAAGATCTCCCTACCTTATCTTTATCATGCCAGGTATCACCGATCCGTCCAGAAGAGGCTCCGAAGTCTTCATCCTATACGGCAAGAAGAGGTCCAGAAGAGGCTCCGAAGTCTTCCTCCTATCCGGCAAGAAGAGGACATCCGGACCGGCAAACATCTTCATCCAAGCTTCATCTTCTATCTTCATCCATCCGATGAGGAGCGGCTCCATCTTCAAGACCTCCGGCGCAGAACATCCTCTTCTCCCGACGACTAGACGACGAATGAAGGTTCCTTTAAGGGACGTCATCCAAGATGGCATCCCTCGAATTCCGATTGGCTGATAGGATTCTATCAGCTAATCGGAATTAAGGTAGGAAAAATCTGATTGGCTGATTGAATCAGCCAATCAGATTGAGCTTGCATTCTATTGGCTGTTCCAATCAGCCAATAGAATGCAAGCTCAATTTGATTGGCTGATTGGATCAGCCAATCGGATTGAACTTGAATCTGATTGGCTGATTCAATCAGCCAATCAGAATTCGAGTGACACCATCTTGGATGACGTCCCTTAAAGGAACCTTCATTCATCGTCTAGTCGTCGGGAGAAGAGGATGTTCCGCGCCGGAGGTCTTGAAGATGGAGCCGCTCCTCGTTGGATGGATGAAGATAGAAGATGCCGCTTGGATGAAGATGTTTGCCGGTCTGGATGTCCTCTTCTTGCCGGATAGGAGGAAGACTTCGGAGCCTCTTCTGGACCTCTTCTTGCCGGATAGGATGAAGACTTCGGAGCCTCTTCTGGACGGATCAGTGATACCCGGCGTGGTGAAGATAAGGTAGGGAGATCTTCAGGGGCTTAGTGTTAGGTTTTTTAAGGGGGGTTTGGGTTAGATTAGGGGTATGTGGGTGGTGGGTTGTAATGTTGGGGGGGTATTGTATGTTTTTTTACAGGCAAAAGAGCTAAATTCTTTGGGGCATGCCCCGCAAAAGGCCCTTTTAAGGGCTGGTAAGGTAAAAGAGCTGTAAACTTTTTATTTTAGAATAGGGTAGGGCATTTTTTTATTTTGGGGGTCTTTGTTATTTTTTTAGGGGGCTTAGAGTAGGTGTAATTAGTTTAAAATTCTTGTAATCTTTTTTTATTTTTTGTAATGTAGTGTTTTTTTTTTTTTTTGTAATTTAGTGTTTTGTTTTTTTTGTAATTTAGTTTAGTGGATTTAATTGTAGGTAATTGTAGGTAGTTTATTTAATTAATTTATTGATAGTGTAGTGTTAGGTTTAATTGTAACTTAGGTTAGGATTTATTTTACAGGTAATTTTGTAATTATTTTAACTAGGTAGCTATTAAATAGTTATTAACTATTTAATAGCTATTGTACCTGGTTAAAATAAATACAAAGTTGCCTGTAAAATAAATATAAATCCTAAAATAGCTACAATGTAATTATTATTTATATTGTAGCTATATTAGGGTTTATTTTACAGGTAAGTATTTAGCTTTAAATAGGAATAATTTATTTAATAAGATTTATTTTATTTAGTTAGATTAAAATTATATTTAACTTAGGGGGGTGTTAGGGTTAGACTTAGCTTTAGGGGTTAATACATTTATTATAGTAGCGGTGAGGTCCGGTCGGCAGATTAGGGGTTAATACTTGAAGTTAGGTGTCAGCGATGTTAGGGAGGGCAGATTAGGGGTTAATACTATTTATTATAGGGTTTTTGAGGCGGGAGTGAGGCGGTTTAGGGGTTAATACATTTATTATAGTGGCGGCGAGGTCCGGTCGGCAGATTAGGTGTTAATAAGTGTAGGTAGGTAGCGCCGACGTTGGGGGGGGAGGCAGATTAGGGGGTAATAAATATAATATAGGGGTCGGCGATGTTAGGAGCAGCAGAGTATGGGGTACATAGGGATAATGTAGGTTGCGGCGGTGTGCGGTCGGCAGATTAGGGGTTAAATTTTTTTATTAGAGTGGCGGCGATGTGGGGGGAACTCGGTTTAGGGGTGCATAGGTAGTTTATAGGTATTAGTGTACTTTAGAGCACAGTAGTTAAGAGCTTTATGAACCGGCGTTAGCCCATAAAGCTCTTAACTCCTGACTTTTTTCTGCGGCTGGAGTCTTGTCGGTAGAGGGTGTACCGCTCACTTCAGCCAAGACTCTAAATACCAGCGTTAGGAAGATCCCATTGAAAAGATAGGATACGCAATTGACGCAAGGGGATCTGCGTTATGGAAAAGTTGCGGCTGGAAAGTGAGCGTTAGACCCTTTCCTGACTGACTCTAAATACCAGTGGGCGGTAAAAACCAGCGTTAGGACCCCCTAACGCTGGTTTGGACGGCTAACGCAGAACTCTAAATCTAGGCGATATACTATGTCAGAATAATTTAACAAGTGTACTAATATAGGAGTAATCAGAATCTATCCTCAATTTGCGAAAAAAATGTTTTTTTGCTTTCCCACTGAATTGGTCGTCGAGTTTCTTGAGTAATCACAATGCAACATGGATTTGTGCATTTAAAAGCCTTGCAGCCATGAATGCCATTCCAACAGAAAAGATCCAGAAAAAGCCTTTTTTGTTTTAAAGGGATAGGAAAGTCAAAATTAAACTTACATTATTCAGATAGAGCATGTTATTTAAAGACACTTTTAAATTCACTTTTATTTTTAAATGTGCTTCGTTCTCTTGGCATCCCTTGTTGAAAAAGAATAGGCACATATCCTACAATAGTGGGAGGTAGCTGCTGATTGGTGCCTGAACACATTTGTCTCTTGTGATTGGCTAAGATGATGTGTTCATCTAGCTGCCAGTAGGGCAAGGCTGTTCCTTCATCAAAGGATAGCAAGAGAATGAAGCAAATTTGAAAGTAAATTGGAAAGTTTTTTTTATTTTGTATGTTCTATCCAAAGCATGAAATACATTTTGGGGATTTCCTGTCCCTTTCAGTACCTGTTTTTGAGATAGAAACTGGACATTCACCAAAACTGACAGATACAATAGCCTTTCACACCTTTTAAAAAAAAAAAAAACCTTTTCTTTCATGGTTCGGACAGATCATACATTTTTAAACTTTCCAAATAACTTCTATTATCTAATTTGCTTCATTCTCTTGGAATCCTTTGTTGATGGAGCAGCAATACACTACTGGGCGTTAGCTGAAAGCCAATTGCAAGAGACATATATGTACAGGCATCCAATCGGGAGCTTCTAAGCCTACCTAGGTATACTTTTCAACAAACAATTCAAACAGAACAAAACAGATAATGGAAATAAATATAAAGGCTATTTAAAATTGTTTACTCTTTCTGCATCATGAAAGAAAAAATGTGGGATTCATGTCCCTTTAAGGTTATGAAGGTTAAAATAGCTTCTTATTCTAGATTTTTACAGAACTGGAAGTGTAAAGTGCGAAAATGCACCCACACAACATGCTATCTGCATAGAAGATGTTTAAATGAGATCACGCCTTCGTGATCGGGTTTTATAGGGACGTACCTTCATGCATGTTAAGTCCAAAGACGGTCACAACATTGCATTTTAAAGTGCTTGCTCCTACATTATTGAACTCCTAAACTCTGTCTTCATTAACGGGTAGTTCAATAATGTATCAAATCTACTAACAAATACTCAGAACATTTCTAAATGTTTTTCATATTATTAGAGCAAAGTAAATATGCAGTGATTTTTTTTCTGATTAGTAAGATTATGAGGCCAAATTATCAAGCTCCGAATGGAGCTTGATGCCCCTGCACTGAGGCGGGGGACATCAATCCGTCCGATCCTATATGATTGGGCTGATTGACACCCCCTGCTAGAGGCCGATTGGCCGCGAATCTGCAGGGGGCGGCATTGCACAAGCAGTTCATAAGATGATTAGAGCAAAGTAAATATGCAGTGATTTTCTTTCTGATTGGTAAGATTATGGGTCCAAACTATCAAGCTCCAAATGGAGCTTGATGCCCCTGTTTGCGCGCGAGCCTTCAGGCTCGCCGGAAACAGCAGTTATGAAGCAGCAGTCTACAGACCACTGCTCCAAAACTGGTACGCCTGCACTGAGGCGGCGGACATCAATCCGCCAGATCCTATACGATCGGGCTGATTGACACCCCCTGCTAGCGGCCGATTGGCCACGAATCTGCAGGGACGGCATTGCACAAGCAGTTCACAAGAACTGCTTGTGCAATGATAAATGCCAACAGCATATGCTGTCGACATTTATCGATGCGCGACGGACATAATACGCTACATCATATCATGTCCGCTCGAACTTTCATAAATCGGCCCCTATGTGTTCAAATACATCTTGACCCTTTAGATATCAGACAGGACTGTGATGCATTGCTCTGCAAAGTGTTGCAGTATTCAATGGCAGTCAAAAAAATAAAGCATATAAAATGCTAAACATTTTTCTATAAACTTAAAATTTTAGATTTAAAGAAACAGTTTGGATTCTGTCAGTTTGAAAATAGATGCTTTTGTGGGGGTTTTGAAAACAGTCATTTTAATATATACAAATGAGTTTTTTTACAGCAAAATTAATACTTGATAATTCTGAAATCACATCACAGCATACTCTAAATAAGCTGCACGTGGTGAAAAAACATGTTGTCTTATGAATCTACTATACCTGCTGTATTTCTCTCTATATTTTATATGTACAATGCTTTTTTATGCAGGGGAGAATAGTGATCTTCCTGGAGTCATTCTGAAGTAATTGATGACACCAGACTATCAGAAGCCATCCTGAAGTATGCCCACAGGCTGAAATATTTAAATAAGATGACTCTAGAGTCATTCACTGGCTGTTCTTGCTTGTGAAGTAATCAGTAAGGTAATCTGCTAATCATTCTAAATTCATCACCCAGAATGTTTTACCTTAGCTAATGATGTCTGATGATGTGCAAATGACTTCTAAAGTAGTTTGATGATCATCAAATGACTCCAGGATGGTCTCTAAAGTAATCCTGTTTGGTTTGGGCTATGAACATAAACTAATATATTATTATTATTATTGTTGTTGTTATAATTATTAGTTTGCTCCAAATTAAGCCATCTTAGTAAATAGTAGTAACAATAGAAAAAAAACAAAAAAACATGTCAGTGCGTATGTCCCTGGTTCAATTCTTGAGAATTTACATTAGTTTACTAATGTATTTGTATTCTATCATAAAGGAGATTTTTAACCCCTTTCAGTACCTTGAACTTCAGAGAAAAACTTTCCCACAATACCGGAGAATTTTTTAGCAGTTTTGCTATCACTAAGTTTAAGCTGAAATAGAGCCTTTGTTTTTTGATTTACCTATAAAAACATTTGGCTAGATTACGAGTTTTTGTCGGTAATGGTTTGGGTAGCTAACAAGCCTTTTTTTCTCACCGCTCACTTAAGACAACGCTGGTATTAGGAGTTTCCTGCAAGCCGGCGTTAGCCTCAGAAAAGTGAGCGTTGAGCAAAATTTAGCTCCACATCTCACCTCAATACCAGCGTTGCTTAAGTCAGCGGTGAGCTGGCTGAACATGCTTGTGCACGATTTCCCCATGGGAAACAATGGGGCTGAGCTGGCTGAAAAAAACCTAACACCTGCAAAAAAGCAGCATTCAGCTCCTAACGCAGCCCCATTGTTTCCTATGGGGAAATGAATTTTATGTCTGCACCTAACACCCTAACATGAACCTCGAGTCTAAACACCCCTAACCTTACACTTATTAACCCCTAATATGCCGCCCCGACATCATCGCCACCTACTTTATATTATTAACCTCTAATCTGCCGCTCCGGACACCGCTGCCACCTACATTATACTTATGAACCCCTATTCTGATGCCCCCAACATCGCCGAACCCTACATTTTATTTATTAATCCCTAATCTGCCCCCCCAATGTCGCCGCAACAATATTAAATTTATTAACCCCGAATCTGCTGCCACCAACGTCGCCGCCACTATAATAAATTTATTAACCCCTAATCCTAAATCTAACCCTAACCCTAACACCCCCCTAACTTAAATATAATTTAAATACATCTAAATAAATTTACTATAATTAAATAAATGAATCCTATTTAAAACTAAATACTTGCCTATAAAATAAACCATAACATAGCTACAATATAACTAATAGTTACATTGTAGCCATTTTAGGATTTATATTTATTTTACAGGCAACTTTGTATTTATTTTAACTAGGTACAATAGTTATTAAATATATATTAACTATTTAATAGCTACCTAGTTAAAATAAGTACAAATTTACCTGTAAAATAAATCCTAACCTAAATTACAATTACACCTAACAATACACTATCATTAAATTAATTATATAAACTAACTACAATTAACTACAATTAAATAAAATAAACTAAAGTACAAAAAAAAACAATCACTAAATTACAGAAAATAAAAAAATTATTAATTTTTTTTTTAAGCTAATTACACCTACTCTAATCCCCCTAATAAAATAAAAAAGCCCCCCAAAATAATAAAATTCCCTACCCTATACTAAATTACAAATAGCCCTTAAAAGGGCCTTTTGCGGGGCATTGCCCCAAAGTAATCAGCTCTTTTACCTGTAAAACAAAAGACAATACCCCCCAACATTAAAACCCACCACCCACACACCCAACCCTACTTTAAAACCCACCCAATCCCCCCTTAATAAAACCTAACACTACCCCTTTGAAGATCACCCTACCTTGAGCCGTCTTCACCCAGCCGGGCACAAGTGGACCTTCAGAGGGGCAGAAGTCTTCATCCGATCCGGCAAGAAGAGGACATCCAGACCGGCAGAAGTCTTCATCCAGGCGACATCTTCTATCTTCTTCCATCCGGAGCGGAGCGGGTCCATCTTGAAGACATCCGACGCGGAGCATTCTCTTCCATCCGACGGCGACTGAAGAATGAAGGTTCCTTTAAGTGACGTCATCCAAGATGGCGTCCCTTCAATTCCGATTGGCTGATAGAATCATATCAGCCAATCGGAATTAAGGTAGGAAAAATCCTATTGGCTGATGCAATCAGCCAATAGAATTGAAGTTCAATCCTATTGGCTGATTCAATCAGCCAATAGGATTGAGTTCGCATTCTATTGGCTGTTCCAATTCTATTGGATGACGTCACTTAAAGGAACCTTCATTCTTCAGTCGCCGTCGGAAGGAAGAGGATGCTCTGCGTCAAATGTCTTGAAGATGGACCCGCTCCCCTCCAGATGGAAGAAGATAGAAGATGCCGCCTGGATGAAGACTTCTGCCGGTCTGGATGTCCTCTTCTGGCCGGATCGGATGAAGACTTCTGCCCCTCTGGAGGTCCACTTGTGCCCGGCTGGGTGAAGACGGCTCAAGGTAGGGTGATCTTCAAGGGGGTAGTGTTAGGTTTTATTAAGGGGGGATTGGGTGGGTTTTAGAGTAGGGTTGGGTGTGTGGGTTGTAATGTTGGGGGGGGGGTATTGTCTTTTTTTACAGGTAAAAATGCTGATTACTTTAGGGCAATGCCCCGCTAAAGGCCCTTTTAAGGGCTATTTGTAATTTAGTATAGGGTAGGAAATTTTATTATTTTGGGGGGCTTTTTTTATTTTATTAGGGGGATTAGAGTAGGTGTAATTAGCTTAAAAAAATTGTAATTATTTTTTTATTTTCTGCAATTTAGTGTTTTTTTTGTATTTTAGTTTATTTAATTTAATTTTTATTAATTGTAGTTAGTTTATGTAATTAATTTAATTATAGTGTAGTGTTAAGTGTAATTGTAATTTAGGTTAGGATTTATTTTACAGGTAAATTTGTACTTATTTTAACTAGGTAGTTATTAAATAGTTAATAACTATGTAATAACTATTGTACCTAGTTAAAATAAATACAAAGTTGCCTGTAAAATAAATATAAATCCTAGGCTAGCTACAATGTAACTATTAGTTATATTGTAGCTATCTTAAGGTTTATTTTATAGGTAAGTATTTAGTTTTAAATAGGATTAATTTATTTAATTGTAGTAATTTTATTTAGTTTTATTTAAATTATATTTAAGTTAGGGGGGTTAGACTTAGGGTTAGACTTAGGTTTAGGAGTTAATACATTTAATATAGTAGCGGCGACGTTGGGTGCGGCAGATTAGGGGTTAATAAATGTAGATAGGTTTCGGCGATGTTAGGGACGGCAGATTAGGGGTTAATAAAATGTAACTAGTGTTTGTGAGGCGGGAGTGCGGTGCTTTAGGGGTTAATATATTTATTACAGTGGCGACGATGTACGGTTGGCAGATTAGGGGTTAAAATTTTTATTAAAGTGTTTCTGATGTGGGGGGGGGGCTCGGTTTAGGGGTTAATAGGTAGTTTATGGGTGTTAGTGTACTTTGTAGCACTTTAGTTAAGAGTTTTATGTTACGGTGTTAGCCCATAAAACTCTTAACTACTGACTTTTAAATGTGGTAGGAGTCTGGACAGGAGAGGGTTTACCGCTCACTTTTTCCAGCAATCGTAATACCGGCGTTAGGAAAATCCCATTAAAAAGATAGGATACCCATTTGACGCAAGGGGATTTGCGGTATGCGAAAACCGCGGAAAAAAAGTGAGCGGTACACCTGTACCTGCTAGACTCGTAATACCAGCGGGCGTTAAAAAGCAGCGTTGGGACCCCTCAATGCTGCTTTTTAAGGCTAACGCAAGACTCGTAATCTAGGCGTATATATATATATATATATATATATATATATATATATATTTAAAGTTGACAACCCAAGGTATTGACCTAGGCCCATTTTGGTATATTTGATGCCAATGTTTGGTCATCGAATATGATCAAATAAAAATAATCGTTAACTTTTTTTTAGAAAACTTTGGGTTTCTCACTGAAATTATTTACACACAACTACAGCAGTCATATAAAAATGGTTGTAAAAGCTTCTCTTGGGGTCCCCTTTGTTCATAAATAGCATACATGCATAGCTTTGCCATTGATTTTTGGCAATTAGAAGGCACCACACTTTTGAAATTCCTGGCAGTGAAGGGGTTAATTTGTTAGCTTGTAAGGTTATTTTTTGCTGCAGGGTAGGGATCATTCTCTCACCTGACACCTCCCACCCACTGATTCCTACCTTATCCCTCCTGAACAGCTCTCTTCCCTCCCCCCGCCCCCACTGGACACCATCATTTTAGGTACTAGCAGACAGTCTGCCAGTATGCAGTTTAGAGCTTTTATTATTTTTTTTTTTTAAATATACAGGTGGCTCTCGGTTTACGCTGGTTTAATTTGCGCCGTTTCAGAATAGCAACCTTTTTTTTCAGTCATGTGCAGTAATTAAAATAGCCAGTAGGTGGAGCTGTCTGCTTGTTTTGCAGCAAAGTTATGCAACTTAACAGGTCTGAAATTGATCTGTCTACACAGAACAGACATTAGCTATCGAGCAGCCACTTCCCTATTATCTTCCTGTCCAGCTGCTTGAGGTGAAGGTGCCTAACTGCCTATTAATCACTGCATATTGAAATGCATAGAATAGGTGCAGACCCAATATTATCTAACATGCTAACAATGCAGAGAACTGATTGCAGAAAAATGCAAGTAAAAAAACATTTTTGTTCATTAAACTTAGTTTGATGATGATGCAGTCTGTTGTGTGATTATTTAATTAGGTGCTGTTAGCAAATTATTTTGTTCATTAAACTTAGTTTGATGATGATACAGTCTGTTGTGTGATTATTTTATTAGGTGCTGTTAGCAAATGTTTTTGTTCATTAAACTTAGTTTGATGATGATACAATCTATATTATTAGGTTTATAATGCTGTTTAGCATTTAAAGTCTTCATTTCAAAGCTTTAAAAATAATGTATTAGGTGTTACTTATGACAATTTTGAGAGGGTCCTGGAACCTAACTCCCTCACTTCCCATTGACTTACATTATAAACTGGGTTTCAATTTACAACCGTTCCTCCTGGAACCTAACCCCGGCGTAAACTGAGGGCTACCTGTACATATTTTAAAGTGTCTGTAGTGTAGGGGTCCCTCCTCACTCTCCCACCTCCCTGATCCCCAATTTTATAGTATATCATATTCTTATTTTATCATATACATTTGAGAAATTTTTCTATAATGCAGGGTTCCCTCTCACCCTCCCCACCTCCCACTCCAAGAGATTACTGTAGGATCCCACCTCCCCCTCCAAACATTAATTTTCTGTAGTGTAGGGTCCCATTCCTCCCTCTCCCCTGCCTAACACTTTTGCCGTAGTGTAGGGATGCCACTCCTCCATCCTCCCCCTCTGGACCGCTCACCCGCCTCTCTCCTTCCCTCCCACTGCTTCCATTAGGCACCATCAAATAATCATTACAGAGAGTGACCAAGACAGTCTCACTATTTGTAATGATCAGCAATCTGGCTTAATATGGTAAGGGTGCACGATCAGTTCTCCCTTACGATATAAAGGCAGATGCCTTCTGCCCCTGATTTGTGGTTCCCACTGTCTAAGCTGACAGCAGGGAGCATGACATGCCCCTCTGTGTACTTCTAGGTACTACATGAACACAGTATGCTGGGCAAAGTACTGTGTGACATAGTACCTATGTTCAATTTAAGCAAGGAGTTAATATGATGAAAACTATGTTTTAACTAAATTCTAAAACAAATGGACATAAATTACTGTATGAATTTCTGGCCCCTGTATTAAAACAATGAAAAATAACAACTTATTAAAGTTATGGAAATAGCAGAATATTCTTCACCACCGACTTAAAAATTAACCACCATGCAGTAATCAATACCTACTGTTTGAATCACTGATAACCTCAGAGAAAAGGTATCACATGTAGTGCAGACATTTTTTTGGCAATGCAAGCACTAATTGGAAAGTATTTAGAGGAAACCCAGAGTAAGATAAAAAAAAGTGTCATTTTCTGATCCAGAGGTTACTGATGAGGAATTTTCCTCTCAGAATTTTTCTTCATCAGGAGATGAAGCATGTGCTTTATTAACCCCTTTACAGAATATCACACCTATACCCACTACCATCACCTCAATCAATACCAACATGAGCAACACATTAATAGCTGATTTGGGAGCTAGACCAAAAGAACAATTAGTAATAAACAAATTACAGTGGCTAAAACGAATACTCTGCCCCCCCCCCCCACTGATAACAGTAAACAACAGACTGTTAAAACTCAGGTTTTTCGGTCGGTACTGAAGCAAACAGAAGGGGGAGGTAAACAGCTCAAAACAAAAGTAAACCACAGATATGCACTGAGGGAAAAACCAGAGAATTAGGTGTAAATACTAATGTAATTAATCTTTCAGATCACATTCTGACTGATACAGAGGAGAGAGTTTTAAGCTACGGGTTGGGATTTTGTCCCACACACAGCTTTAATCTTTTCAATACAATCCTGGATGTCAACAAGTTTGTCAGGAAACTGACTCTTGGAAAACATTTCTCTGATGATAACATTGAAACTATTGGAATTAAGAACCAAAATCCAGTAAGACAAAATGAATGCTCTTTTCAATAAACATGCAATATAGCTATGTTAGAAGAATTATAAATAGAATCACAATATCAGGAGGAGCACACTTTGACTAGAGTTTACCCCAAATTTAAACAGAACTCTAAATTTTATTCTATAAAATGCAGGTTGAATGCCCTTGAGCTTTATCATAAAAGAGTAGTTGAGGACCTGACACATTTGCATTATAAAACTACACCTTCAAAAAGCAATCTAACCCCTAGAGAGAATATGGCCATCAAAAAACTGAGTAACAATGATCAACTAGTAATTCGCCAGTCAGACAAGGGAGGAAGTATATTGGTTATGAACCGAGAGACCTATATAGCGGAAGCAATTAGACAGTTGGAAGACCCACTCACCTATCGAGTCTTACCAAGAAATCCCAGTGCCTTATTTCAGCAAGAACTGGCATCTTTGGTAGATGATGGGGTATGTTTGGGGATCTTGGATTGGAATACATCCAAGTATTTGGTGGTTGAAAATCCAGTGGTCCCCATATTCCAGCATCTACCAAAGGTACACAAGTCTTTGGACAATGTGAGGGCCACCCCATTGTCTCGGGTATAGGGTCATTGTTCAGTCCACTGTCTGAATGGCTAGATTCTATCCTACAGAGAACAGTAAAATCACTTCATAGTTACCTAAGAGACACTACCCATCTCCTTTCCATGTTCAACGATTTTCATTGGATGGAGGGATACAGCTGGTTGACAATTGATGTTATTTCATTGTATTCCAGCATTCCACATGACAAAGGACTCCAGGCCATTGGTTATTTTTTGGATCTGGATAGAGACATGGGTGATGTTGAAAAGTCATTCATTTTGCGAGTCACACAATTTCTCCTTGAACATAATTTTTTTATGTTTGAAGGTTTTTTTTACTTGCAGTTACAAGGCACTGCGATGGGGGCAAAATTTGCCCCATCGTATGCCAATATTTTTATGGGTTGGTTTGAATGTAGGTTTGTGTACTCTGATGCCAACCCCTTGCGGGAGGGCATCATTTTATACAAACGCTACATAAACGATTTGCTCATCATTTGGAGACTTGGAGAACTTGAAGCTGAGCAGTTTGTTCGATATTTAAATGCACAAGATACAGGTGTAAAATTCACCTATGAGTGGAACAAAAAAAGTATGTTTTTCTTGGACATTGAATTGTCCGGGTCTGTAGATACTGGGAAAATCAAAACAAACAAAAAGATTGCAGGTAACTCTATTTTGCATGCTAAAAGTGCTCATCCTGAACATGTGTATAGTGGAATTTTAAAGAGTCAGTTCATTCGAACTAAACGACTGTGTTCAGATAACAATGATTTTCTTGAACAAAGTAATGCACTTAAAAAGAGATTCAAGGAGAGAGGGTATAAACCTAAACAAATTAATAAGATTTTTCATAAAACAAACTCTCAAGAGGGGAGATACATTACAACCCAAATGAAAGAAAACAGATACTAAGCAGCCACTTTTGATTACAAAATATTCAACAGAATATCCAGAAATCTGTAGTATTATTAAAAAATATTTTCCCATTTTATATGGTGATAAAAAATTGAAATAAGTGGTAGAGGATGGCTGCAAATGTGTGTTTTCAAGAAATTTAACGATTGGCAATATACTCTCCCCCAGTAACCTTAAAACATCTAGCACTAGCTCTTGGTTATCTACCAATGGAACTTTTCCATGTGGACACCCACGATGTAAGTCATGTGATTTTCTATCGGTGGGCAAAGATTTTTATTCATGTGTGACAGGACAGCTATTCCAAACAAAGGGCTGTATAATTTTCTCTACAACATATGTCATTTACCTTATTGAATGCATAGAACATAAGCTCCAATATGTGGGAATGACAACCAGAGATATACGAACACGAATCAGAGAACATCTTGGGTACATATGCAACAAAAATAGATGTTCAGCCCTTTCTAGACATTTTCTAGACACACACCAGCAGAATACTAAATCTTTCAAATGGAGGGCACTAGAACATGTTACAATACCAAAAAGAGGAGGGGATAGAGATAGATTACTCTCCAGACAAGAAATCTTTTGGATTTTTAAATTAGATACACAAATCCCCAAAGGATTCAATTCTGAATATAATGTTATCAACTACTGGGAATGAGAATTTTTATGTATTCATATGTATATATTTCTTCCCCATTATCCTATTCATATATGTATCTAGTGTACTGATTCTATTCTGCTACTTTTATATTGTTTTATAGGTAAATCTTTTTTGATATTATACTCCATTGTCATCATTGTCATCATCTCATTCGGATAGATTACGAGTTGTGCGTTAGGTTACAAAAGCAGCGTTAAGAGGTCCTAACGCTGCTTTTTAACGCCCGCTAGTATTACGAGTCTTGCAGGTACAGGTGTACCGCTCACTTTTTTGGCCAGACTTGGAAATACATCAAATACACTTACGTAAATTGCGTATCCTCTTTTTTCAATGGGACTTGCATAGTGCCGGTATTACGAGTCTGCCAAAAAGTGAGCGGTAGACCCTCTCCTGTCAAGACTGGTACCGCATTTTAAAGTCAGTAGGATTGAGCTTGCATTCTATTGGCTGATTGGAACAGCCAATAGAATGCCAGCTCAATCCTATTGGCTGATTGCATCAGCCAATAGGATTTTTTCTACCTGAATTCTATCAGCCAATCGGAATTGAAGGGATGCCATCTTGGATGACGTCATTTAAAGGAACCTTCATTCCAGAAGAGCCGTCGGATGAAGAGGATGCTCCGTGTCGGATTTCTTGAAGATGGACCTGCTCCGCGCCGGATTGATAAAGATAGAAGATGCCGTCTGGATGAAGACTTCTGCCCGTCTGGAGGACCACTTCGCCCGGCTTGGATGAAGACTTCTCCCGTCTTCGTTGAGGACTTCGGCCCGGTTGGATGAAGACTTCTCCTGGTAAGGTGATCTTCAAGGGGTTAGTGTTAGGTTTTTTTAAGGGGGTATTGGGTGGGTTTTAGAGTAGGGTTGGTTGTGTGGGTGGTGGGTTTTAATGTTGGGGGGATTTGTACTTTTTTTTACAGGTAAAAGAGCTGATTACTTTGGGGCAATGCCTCGCAAAAGGCCCTTTTAAGGGCTATTTGTAATTTAGTGTAGGGTAGGGCTTTTTTATTTTGGGGGGGGGGGTTATTTTGTTAGGGGGATTAGATTAGGTGTAATTAGTTTAAAAATCTTGTAATTTGTTTATTATTTTCCGTAATTTAGTGTTTGTTTTTTTGTACTTTAGATAATTTAATTTAATTGTATTTAATTGTATTTAATTTATGGAAATAATTTAATTATAGTGTAGTGTTAGGTATAATTGTAACTTAGGTTAGGTTTTATTTTACAGGTACTTTTGTATTTATTTTATCTAGGTAGTTATTAAATAGTTAATAACTATTTAATAACTATTGTACCTAGTTAAAATAAATACAAACTTGCCTGTAAAATAAAAATAAACCCTAAGCTAGCTACAATGTAACTATTAGTTATATTGTAGCTAGCTTAGGGTTTATTTCATAGGTAAGTATTTAGTTTTAAATAGGAATTATTTAGTTAATGATAGGAATTTTTCTTTCGATTTCTTTTAATTATATTTAAGTTAGGGGGTGTTAGGTTTAGGGTTAGACTTAGGTTTAGGGGTTAATAACTTTAATATAGTGGCGGCGACGTTGGGGGTGGCAGATTAGGGGTTAATAATATTTAACTAATGTTTGCGAGGCGGGAGTGCCGCGGTTTAGGGGTTAATATGTCTATTATAGTGGTGGCGACGTTGGAGGCAGCAGATTAGGGGTTAATAAATATAATGTAGGTGTCGGCGATGTTGGGGGCAGCAGATTAGGGGTTCATAAGTATAATGTAGGTGGCGGCAGTGTCCGGAGCGGCAGATTAGGGGTTAATAATTATAATGTAGGTGTCGGCGATGTCAGGGGCGGCAGATTAGGGGTTAATAAGTGTAAGATTAGGGGTGTTTAGACTCGGGGTTCATGTTAGAGTGTTAGGTGTAGACTTAAAATGTATTTCCCCATAGGAATCAATGGGGCTGCGTTAAGGAGTTTTACGCTGCTTTTTTGCAGGTGTTAGACTTTTTTTCAGCCGGCTCTCCCCATTGATTCCTATGGGGAAATCGTGCACAAGCACGTTACACCAGCTCACCGCTAACATAAGCAGCGCTGGTATTGGAGTGCGGTAATGAACAAAATTTTGCTCAACGCTCACTTCTTGTCTGGTTTGTAAAAACTTGTAATACCAGCGCTGTCTGTAAGTGAGCGGTGAGCATAAACTGCTCGTTAGCACCGCACAGCCTCTAAAGCAAAACTCGTAATATAGGTGTATGTGAGCTATGCAATATTTTCCAACTACATCATAAATAAGTACCAGGTTTTGGAAAAGTATGGTTAGAGAGGATATTATTATACCACAGTACTGCAATAAGTATATATTTTCATTTTGGCTTTTTAGCCAGCAAAAGCGTTTATATTTAGCAGAAAATTTTGTATATTCACTTGTTCTTCCTGTCCCTTACAAAAGTTCCAAAATCAGGTCCTTATATTATATTTTAGATGTTGTAATATAAATACACACTATTATAGTGTGAATATACACATCAAATTCACTTAAAGTTGGATATCATTCTAACAAATCCTACATTCCTATTGCAGGTATTATATATGTGGTGTTGTTACTTTAAGAATCAATTATATTCTTGTCCAATGGCTGCAAACCAGCCCCTTTTTAAAGTAGGTTGATTTAGCACTCAGTAGGTCTATGAATACGGCACCAGCCAAAACGCGTAAGATCTGTCAACTTTTTTGCACCCTGTAATGAACGGTGTCACTTTTAAACTGTTTACAATAAAGGATCGTTTTTTAGAGACTGTACCAGGATAACTCCTTTTTGTTTGTTTACATCAAAAATGTCAGTATTTCTTAACCACAAGCCATGAGGATAGATAGAGGCAAGTCTTATACAGCTTTAATAAAACCTTAAAGGGACATGAAACCAATTTTTTTTCTTTAATTATTCAGATAGAGAACAGCATTCTTATTTACTTCTATTATCTAATGTGCTTCATTCTTTAGATATCCTTTGTTGAAGAAATGGCAATGCACATGGGTGAGCCAATCACACAAGGCATTATGTGCAGTCATATCCAAAACTTTGTAGACTTCTGCAGTGTGAATATATTGTATGTAAGTCTCTTGTGAAAGCTACCCTTAACAAGGGTACCACTGATTGCGGATATCACAGAGTATAATGCAGTGATTTCAACATTTCAATCCAAGACACATATATAAGGAAAACAGAGGGTTTACTGCTTAAATGGCAATCTGAAGTTGTAGAGCTCTGCCTGAAGGTTATATCTTCCGTGATTTTGCAGTGTACGCACACCTTATTGCACTAGCATATATAACTTAGTGCACTTGCAGCGTTTAGCCTCCCATAAATACACCAGGTGAGTTACACTGATGTGGGCTGTCTCAACACTGAAACTGTTAGGGCTCTCCTGAACCCTTTGTTTCGAAAAGGCAAAAGTATAAACAGGTTTCACGATTCCATTCTATTGTAACCCCAATATGGCTGGAATTAATGATAAACATAGGAGGGAGAGATTTGAGCAACTATTTAAATTCACAGCAACAGATGAGAATACATTAGAATTGGGAACTTTGTATAGTAATAAAGAAAAAAAATCATGTTAAAGAATTTAAACTCTGGTGGGACATAGAGTTTCTGGAACATTACTTAGAGGAAAAGAAAATCCCCAGGGGATTGAGAATGAAAACATTTCCAGCCTTTCATAAGGACTTTCCAGAATTCATGGTAATCTGGAACCAATCCCTAACAGAGTGCTCACTGACATTAATGGAGAAATTGGTTAAATTTAAAAAAGAACAGATTGATGGTGTATTACTAGAACTTGAGAATCTAGACAAACAGTTTGAGAAATACAAAGATGACGATAAAATAGTGCCATTCCAGAAACAACTTGATGACACATTGGAAAAACTGAGCACAGAACTGTCAGATAACAAATATAAAAAGTATGAGAGAGATTCCAGAGATTATTATTTGGGAATAGTGTACAGTTGGAATACTGAAAGAAAGTCACAGAAGAAAAAACAAAATAAGAATATAAGTAAGAACAAAAATCAGAGAAAAGTGACATTTTCAAGTTTTGAAAGCACAGCCTGTATGAAAGATACGAATTCAACATCAGTATCGACTTCAGTAACACCAACTACGACTTTACCTACCACCTCAACCCCAATTAGAACATCTGTGGAATCTGACTTGATGTTAGGGGCGAGACCAAAAAACGGGGCAGCTCATATAGAGCACACAAAAGAAAGAAACAAAGAGAAACCAGAGGAAGTCCCCGAAATTGGACCCGTCATTCTGAGGTACCCAAGCCGCAGAACACAGTGGAGTAAGAAGAACGTCAGAGGCGGCAAATAATCAACTTATCATCCATAACATTAGAACAGTGTGAGATCTCTGTTCTTTCTAAGGGACTTGGCGTTTCACCTACTAGGGACTTTAATCTCTTTGACACCATTTTGGACATTAATATATTTGTTCGGAAAATAACCCTAACCAAACATTTTAAAAATCTTAATGTGACAGACTCGCCCAGTGACTTACAGGGTGACACACAGGTTCTCAGTGGCAATTGTGACTTCAGAGATCTATGTGATATCGTGTCTCTCTGTGAGTTACAGGATGAGTATGTCACTATTGGTAGGAGTGTTAATCAACAGTTAATTAAATAATCAAAACCCAGTACTTTTTACCCTGTACATGCACATAATGACATCATTGAGCTATTTCATTCGATCTTAGAACAAGATCTTATTGTATTGTCTGATAAAGTTAGTAAAAGTGATGGTTCTGTTAACTATAAGTATAGCAATCTCAGTAAGAAAGAATCTCATGCACTAACTAGATTGAAGAACAACAAAGATATAGTAGTTGTTGATTCCGATAAGGGAGGTTCTATTGTAGTGTTAAATGAAATTGATTACCTCAAAGAAGCCTACAGACAATTGGGGGATACTTATACTTACAAGAAACTAACATTTAATCCCACTACTAAGCTTCAGCAGGAGCTAAGACATTTATTGGATTTGGGGGTAGAAAGTTCAGAACTTACAACTAAAACTAGTGATTACATCTAAGTTGAATAATTACCCAAGATACACAAGTCTTTGACTAATCCCCCAGGGAGGCCAATAATTTCAGCAATGGCTCCCTGGGAGAGAGATTAGGACAATGGGTTGATGCACAACTCCAACCCATAGTGCAATCCTTACCTGGGTTCCTTAGAGATACAAAGCATCTACTTAGACCTATAGAGAATTTTCAGTGGAAGGAGGGTTATATTTTTGTCACCATAGATGCAGTTTCACTTTATTCTTGTATTCCCCATACTCTTGGAATTAATGCAACTAAAAGGTTGTTAGAAAGGTATTCAGGATACAATACTGAACTAATTGATTATGTTCTGCAGGCTATTACCTTTTTATTGAATCGGAATTATTTCATCTTTAATGGGGAGTTCTTCATACAGCTCAGAGGAACTGCGATGGGGGAGAAATGTGCCCCCTCCTATGCAAACTTATTTCTTGCAAACTTTGAGCTTATGAGGATTTTTAGTGACAGCAATAACTTTGAGTAATATCAAACTATATACTAGTTATATAGATGATATTCTCCTAGTTTGGGGAGGTACAATTGAGGAACTAGGCAATTTTTTAGATTACTTAAAGGGACAGTAAACCTTAAAAATAATGTTATATAATTCTGCACATAGTGCAGAATTATATAACATTATATTAGCCAAACATTTATAAAATTTAATTTCCCCTATTAATTTAAAAAAAAACACGCTGTTTCACAGACCCGCTCTCTGCTCTCTGCTGAGTGGGTCTGTTATATTTACTCAGCGCATCGGGCCAGCTGTATAGTCACAGCCTGGCCCGACCGCGCCATAAGACTAAGTGCAGCTCGCTCCTGTGACAGGAGCGAGCTGCACTTAGTCTTATGGCGCGGTCGGGTTATACTGACTATACAGCTGGCCCGATGCACTGAGTAAATATAACAGACCCGCTCAGCAGAGAGCAGAGAGCGGGTCTGTGAAACAGCGTGGTTTTTTTTAAATTAATAGGGGAAATTACATTTTATAAATGTTTGGCTAATATAATGTTATATAATTCTGCACTATGTGCAGAATTATATAACATTATTTTTAAAGTTTACTGACACTTTAAATCATAATGATGAAAACTTGAGATTCACCTTTAATGCTTCTGACACAAGTATACCCTACTTAGATGTACTGGTTAAGCATGCTGATCAAAATATAGTCACAGAAGTGTATAGAAAAGAAATTACTGGCAACACTATACTTAGAGCTGATTCATTACATCCAAATCAAGGAAAAGGAATCCCTAAAGGCCAATATATCAGGCTCAGAAGTAATTGTACCAATCTAAGTGACTATTTGAAACATGCTAATGATCTGACCTTACGGCTTGTTGATAGGGGTTATGATTCAGAAAAATAAAAATAATTATCCATTTTAGTGTCAGGATTCAAAATAAAAACACTTTATTGAGAGATCAGAATCGTAATAATAAAAACATCAGAGGTTCACAGCATAAAGGTGTTAACTTCATTACGAAATACAGTAGACAGTTTAATGAGATATGTAACATTATTAGGACCAGAATGCCTTTATTGGAGAGAGATGCAGATTTGAAATCTATCTCTACTAACTGCAACTTTATTTCCTGTAGATCTGATACTATTTGGGACAAGATAAGAAAAATATTTAGTTCTGAAGTTATTACTAAAGATATTATACATGATAGCTGGCTTCCTAAAAACCATGGTTTCTATAAATGTGGAGGTAGACCCTGTAAATGTTGTGATTATGCCTTGGTGGGAGATAGCTTTACTTCCACAAACACTGGCATAATTTATAAGATTAGAGAACGTATAAATTGCAATTCTGTTTTTATTGTTTATCTTATCACTTGCATGTTTTGCAAATAACAATATGTAGGTCTTACCTCTAGGGACCTCAAAGATAGGATTAGAGAACATTTACTATCCTTAGAAGCGAAGGTTCCTAAGACTCCGGTTGCCAAACATTTCTTTGAACATACGAATAGACTAGATCATTTTAAATTTCAAGGCATTGAACAGGTGACTTTGGGTGCAAGAGGCGGAGATAGATATCAGGCTCTTAGCAGAAAAGAAAAATTTGGGATTCATACACTAAAAACGGGATTTCCACAGGGGATTAACAAAATTAGTGATGCTAAACTTTACATAGACAGATAAGAATCAATATTACGTCTAGAATGTTTCTATTCTTTAATAATCCGTTTACAGTAGTTAGATACAATAAAGTTATATACCTTGAAGTAAAAATCCTTTGGGCTCTAATGTTATATAGTAACACTTTTGCTAGTTTTTCCAAATATTGACAGATTAATTTCTTCTTAAGGTTCCCTTAAGATCTATTGATTAACATGAATTTATTGGATACAATTTGCGGCTTATATATTTTGATGCAGTTGCTTATTAAGTTTATTATTTGCATTTATCTTTTATATACCAAATACCTATTATCTGCATTTAAATGAATCAACTTCTATATATGGCCGCTTTAACATCCGCTTTATTTTTGTTGTATATAATATAAAGTCTCCCTGTTCTTTTTAGACATACTATGATAACAATTTTTAAGCTTGTTTCTTGTTTTTTGTTGCTGTAATTTAGATACCATTGTGGTGTATAATCAATTTTTGTGAGTAAGGTCATGAAATGGTTAAGTTGTATGTGAACTCGTCTTACCAAACTGTGATTGGGCCTTTTGACCGCTCACTAATGATTTAACAGCTGTTAGAAACGCTTTTCCTTAGCTCTGATGAACTGCCCGTGAGGCAGGAAATGCGTCAGCTGTGGAGTCTCTGTGTGCTGTGCCGGTTATGTTTTTAACGCAAGTAATGAATAAAATGCTGTTTTAATCTAACCTATCTCTCCCTGCCTTCATTTCACTGGAATTGTGGAACCTGTTTATATCTATGTGCAGTCACCAATCAGCAGCTACTGAGCCTATCTAGATATGGTTTTCAACAAAGGATATCAAGAGAATGAAATAAATTAAATAAAAGAAGTAAATTGGAAAGATGTTTAAAATGGCATGCTCTTTCTAAATCATGAAAGAAAAAAAATGGGTTTCATGTCCCTTTAACTCTCAACGTGTTTCAGCTGTACTATTGCCAACTTTCTCAAGAGTAGAAGTTTTTTAATTGAGCTATATCACTGAACAAAACACTTTCTACCTTTATACCTATTGGCCCTACTTACCAACTTATTGGTGCTCAATGCTGGGGGGGGTTAACATATCGAAACGTGTTTTATAAAACATAGTAATTAATGCATCTAAAATACTATTTGGAATGATAAAAATATATAATACAAACTTTATTTTAAAACTTTCAAGAACATTTTTTTTTCAATCTTTTTTTTACAATTCAAGTGTACATACAGAGATCCAATAGAAAGGAAATAAAGTGCAGCAAACTTAATCAAGGACATTATCCGCATGTCTAGTTTATAAATACCAGCATAGAAAATAATCCTATAAACATAACAAAACCCAAATTATCCATGTAAGGCAACAAACTCAAACATTTAAAACCACAGATAAAATTGCAGAAAATTGCAGAGTGGAGCACAGCCAGAGGAGCATACAGCGAGAAAAGACCTATCCTACCAAGGAACTCATCATCATTAGTCTAATGTCCATCTATCAGTTAGTTGCTCATTAAATACATATTCACGGGAGTCACGGGAGGGGATTATTTTTAGTAGTGTAGATACATTTTCCACTTACCTACAAACTTATAACTCTCTATGCTACATCTTTTTTAACATCTGCTGGTTTTTTTAACACGTGGTGATGCAAGGAGAAGCAATCAGAGCAATCCAAAATCTGGATCATTCCTAGAGCACTTTTGTTTTCTGACCCAGTAACCATTTACCTTTTATTTTCGGTGTGACGTAAGCTCTATATAAGAATGTTATGTGTTTCTTGCAAAGCTGAGGATAATGTAAGCATCTTATTTAGTATGCTCTCTTTTAAAGAGACATAAAACCAATATAATTATGTTTTGTGATCCAGATAGAACATACACATTTTAAACACCTTTCAAAATGACTTCTATTATCAAACTTGCTCAATTATCTTGTTATCCCTTGTGGAAGGAGCAGCAATGCACTACTGGGAGCTAGTTAAACACATCAGATAAACCAATGACAAGAGGCATATAAATGCAGCCACCAATCTGCAGCGAACTCCCAGTAGTGCATTGCTGCTTTTGAGCCTATCTAGATATGCTTTTCAACAAAGGATACCAAGAGAATGAAGCAAATTAGACAATAGAAGTAAATTTGAAAGTGGTTGTATCCACTATCTAAATCACGAAAGAAAACTTTTGGGTTTCATGTGTCCTTGAGGTTTCTCGTGAAATTTGGATATCCACCCCCTGCCAATTCTCAACTAACATAATAATGGTTTCTACACTTCTATGATTTATAAATAAATGATACGCCTGGGAGTTTGAAAGAACGCCCTGTTGTGCCAAACGACACAGAAAGTCTAATGGTGAAGGATACCAGAAATCTGGGGAGTTCCTGAGGAATATAATGCTGACTTTGAATATAAACAAACGTCTTTGGCGGGGTATATCCCTCTTTTCCTGTATCTCCTCAAATGTATAGAAGCACTTAGTTACCCTCTATAGAATCCCACAATTGAAATACCTTTGTAGTCATCCCAGGCAGAAATTCAGGGCTGCCCCTCACCAGTAAGAATTTAGTTACCCTTTGTGATCATTTCTATATTTTACAGAATTTATTCCAAGTACACAAAGGATCTTTATATAGAACATTATTTTGGATATGTTGTAGTACACTACCAAATGAAGTGTGTGAAAGAAAGGCCATGTATAGCAGCGCCACAACCTCAAAGCCCAACTGTACTATTGAATATCAGTTAGATTTAGTCCGCCCTTAATCTAATGGGAGTGTCAACTTAAAGGGACATTCCAGCCAAAATTGAAATCCACATGGATGCATTTCAGTTTTGAATAGAAGCATTTTTGTAATATACATGTATTAGCAAAAATGGTTCTAGTAAAGTTATAGCTGTTTCAAAAGTGTATTTACGTATGCAGCATGCACCAGCCTTTTAAACACAGCACTTGTTCTGGGAGCCTAAGGTGCTTGTACCATCTGGTAATTACTCAATTTGTTAATAACTGATATGATACAAGCCCCACTAGTGCTCTGAGCAGCTGCAGTACTTAAAATGCTAATGCACTGAGAATATCTAGCTATGCTTCACATGCACGTGCAGAGAAAAATGTTAACACTAAAACAATTATAACTTTTACTAGAAGCATTTTTGACAATACATGTATATTGTAAATATGTTTCTATTCAAATATGTAATTTATCTATGTGCTAATGTCCCTTTAATTCTGCCTATGCGTTTCTCCTTTCTCTGCCATATAAAATCTGCAATCGACCTATGTAAGAATTGAATGTCTCCCTGTTTAATAGGAAAGGTTAACATTATGGTGCTCTAAATAATTTTTTTGAAAGTGATAAGGTACCACGGGAGCAAAAGACCAAAGCATGCTAACTTCAGGACTTCGCGACCGCTTTAACGCATTCTCCCCATGGACTTCTATGGGACGCATTACAAACAAAACTATCAGTTATCGCTCAGGCACTAACCTGACACTACACTAGACCAACCTCGCTAAACCCAACTGTGTTAGGAATACTTTACATTCCTATGTTCTTCACATTAAAGAATTTTTTTTATTTAATATATATATATATATATATATATATATATATATATATATGTGTATGTGTGATTATTTGTTTGTAAAATATATATCTACACACTATAGCAATCTATCAGTCACCTAAATTACAAGTTATGCGCTAAACCCAGTGCGTAAATAATGCTAAAAATTTAGCTGTACCACACTTTTTACAAGTTACAGAAAAACCTTCTTGTGTTGTGTGTTATGGTGCGTTAAGCTCCATACGCACAAAACCAAGTCCTGACTTGATGTGCTCGTACTCGTGCACGTTTCCCCCCATAGATATCAATGGAGAAAAAGTATTAGAAAATACTAACACCTGTGATTGCGGAATGGCGATCGCTATAACGCAATCCCCATTGATGTCTATGGAGACAAGAAAGTTATGTAAAAACCTAACACCCTAACATAAACCCCTAGTCTAAATACCCCTAATACGCTGCCCCCCGACATCACTAACACCTAAATAAAGTTACTGACCCCTAAATCGCTGCCGCCGACATCGCCAACACTAAATAAAGACATTAACCCCTAAACCGCCAGCCCCCGCATCACAAATACTAAACTAAGCCTATTAACCCCTAAACCTCCAAACACCCACATAGCGACACACTAAATTAAACAACCCCTAAACATAACACCCGCTAACTTTAAGTTAAACTTACAATATAACTACCTTAAAATAAATAAAAACTTACCTGTGAAATAAAAAAAAACTAAGCTTAAGCTAAAAATAAATCTAAAATTACTATTTTAAAAAACTAAAATAAACTAAAAAGCCCCACTAAAATTACAAAAAAACGTTCTAAAATTATGAAAAATAAAAAAAATCTAGAATTACAAAAAATAAATGAAATTATCCAAAATAATAAAAATTAAACCTAAAAACAAAAAAGCCACCACAAAATAAAAAAACAAACAAACTACCAATAGCCCTTAAAATTGATTTTTGTAGGGCATTGCCCTGAAAGAATCATTTTTTTTTTACATAAAAAAATTACAAAGTACCCCCGAACAGTAAATTGCCCAACCCCCCCCAAAAAAAAATAACTCTAAAAAAACAAAGCTACCCATTGCTCCTAAAGGGGCATTTGTATGCTCATTGCCCTTAAAAGGACAATCAGCTGTTTAGTGCCCATTAAAAAATAAAAGAAGGCCTAATCTAAAAAAAAACCCTACCCAAAAAAACAAACTAACACTAGCCCCAAAAAATGTACTCAACGTTCCTGAAGTCCGGATATCCATCTTCTTCCAGGCGGAGAAAACTCTTTATCCAGGCAGATCCATCTTCATCCATCCTGGAGGTGCAGAGTGGTGGTCTTCTGAGATGCAGAGCGGTCTTCCGGTGGCGACGTGGAGGTCCTCTTCATGCGATCGTCCACCGCACACTGAAGATTGAATGCAAGGTACCCATTTTATATTGGGGTACCTTGCATTCCTATTGGCTGAAATTTTCAAATCAGCCAATAGGATGAGAGCTACTTGATTTAAACAGCCAATAGGATTTAAGCAGCTTTTATCCTATTGGCTAATTTAAAAATTTCAGCCTATAGGAATTCAAGGTACCCAAATATAAAAGGGGTACGCTGCATTTAATCTTCAGTGTGGGGCGGACGATCGCATGAAAAGGAAGCTCCGTGTTGGACATCCGCGCAGCCGGCGAATATGCGCCACGCGCCACAGCTCTGCGTCACTGGGATGAAGAAAGGCGATGTACCCACGCTGGATGAAGATGTCGCCACCTGGATGAAGACTTTACTCCACCTTGAAGAAGATGGATGTCTGGACTTCAGGAACCGTAATTACATTTTTTGGGGTTAGTTTTTTTTTTTTTTTAGATTGAGTTTTTTTTAAATTTTTAATGGACACTAAAGAGCTGATTGCCCTTCAAAGGGCAATGCCCATTCAAATGCTCCTTTAGGGGCAATGGGTAGCTTAGGTTTTTTAAGAGTTAGTTTTTTTTATTTTGGGGGTTGGTGGGTGTGGGGGTTTACTGTTAGGGGGTACTTTGTAATTTTTTAATGTAAAATAGCTGATTTCTTCAGGGCAATGCCCTACAAAAGGCCATTTTTAAGGGCTATTAGTAGTTTTTTTTTTTTTTCAGCCCGCTTTTCATCGCCGGCCTTTTATTTTTCTGAATTTTAGATTTTTGTAATTTTCTTTTTTTCTTTTTTTTCGTTGTGTTTTTTTAAATTTTGTAATTTAGGTTTTTTATTTTTAGTTTATTTTAGTTTTTTAAAATTGTAATGTTAGTTTTTTTATAGTTTAAGCTTAAGTTTTTTTTATTTTAAGGTAGTCATATTGTAAGTTTAATTTAAAGTTATTGGGTTTTTGGTTTAAGGGTTAATATATTAATTTAGTTTGTCGCGATGTGGGGGGATGGCGGTTTAGAGGTTAATAGCTTTATTTTAGTATTAGTGATGTGGGGGGCCCCCCGGCGGTTTAGGGGTTAATAGCTATATTTTAGTATTAGCAATGTGGGGGGTTGGTGGTTTAGGGGTTAATAGGTTTATTTAAGAATTAGCAATGTGGGGGGTCAGCGGTTTAAGGGTTAATAGGTTTATTATAGTAAATAAAAAGAGAGAAGCGCTTAACCTGGGAATGAACAATAGCATAATGGCTTGTTCTATGGCTAGTTACCACCCAAGAAGCAGCCTCATTTTGCTCAACATGTGCCTTTCACAGAGAAGAACTTTCCTGAAGCATATCAGTCTGATCCTGACTTAGAAGTACAGTCCAGCCCCGAAATACCAGGCAATCCCTCTCTGAATGAGAGAAACAGCAAAACCCTAGACGTACATTTCGGCCTAAAGTGGGCCTTGTCAGTGAGGTGCAGCCATATCCCTCTAGGCACACTGAGCAACAGGTCCACGTCTGGATTCCCGTATTACACTTATGGAGACTTCTCTAGGGGTCATAATTTGCATAAATAAAAAGAGAGAAGCGTTCAACCTGGGAACAAACAATAGCATAATAGCTTGTTCTATGGCTAGTTACCACCCAAGAAGCAGACTCTTTTTGCTCAACATGTGCCTTTCACAGAGAACTTTCCTGAAGCACATCAGTCTGATCCTGACTTAACAGTACAATCCAGCCTTGAAATACCAGACAATCCCTCTCTAAACGAGAGAAACAGCAAAACCCCAGACATACTTTTCGGCCTAGTGTGGGCCTCATCAGTGAGGTGCAGCCATATCCCTCTTGTCACACTGAGCAATGGGTCCACATCTGGATTCCCGCATCACACTTAGGGAGACTTCCCTAAGTTTCATAATTTGCATAAATAAAAAGAGAGAAGTGCTCAACCTGGGAACGAACAATAGCATAATAGCTTGTTATATGGCTAGTTACCACCCAAGAAGCAGCCTCTTTTTGCTCAACATGTTCCTTTGTACATGTTGAGCACTACATTGGAACTACATTGGAACTACATTTCCCATGATGCTCAGCCAGCATATCAGCTGGCTGAGCATCATGGGAAATGTAGTTCCAAAACCTCTAGAGGGCCAAGTTTGAGGATGTCTGCATTAGAGCAATGCCGGTTGCACAGATCCGAAACTGGCAAATGTGCTTTAAAATGGACTTGTAATATCAAGTTGCACACTCATGTTAGCACAGTCAAGCAATATTGCGTTACGCCACCTGCACTATCATTGTAATCTGGCCCTATAACCGGTATCACATTTTGGGAAGTACAATAATCTTTATAAGATTTATTTTACCATACAATGATATAGCCACACTACTTCTATTTTGTATTCTGTGAATGATCCAAATTCTTCAAAAATAGTAAGAAGGTATAAGAGAAGGTCTGCTGCATGTAAAATATAGATGAATAATATAACTTTTGAGTGTTAGCTCATAGACATATTTCCTTATATATATATTGCCAGAGGCTCTATCTTCAGACAGTGGGCATCCATGTCAAGTGCTTTGTTCAAGAACAAAAGGTTACTATATACCCCTATTTATCAGAACAGAGGCTAAAGGCTTGTTACACAAAGCATTAATAACATAAAAAAATAGCCTTGAATTCCATAATTTGTAAGCAAAGTTAACAGTTGATCCCATCCTACTCTGTTGATGCCTTCTCTGTGTCAACTGCGAAGAGACAGGTGCTGACAGTCCATCATCTTCCTTTCACATGTCAGCCTCCCTAAATTTATGTTTGCAGAAATGCAGTCTATATACCATTTATTTTGTATTCTGTGAATGATCCAAATTCTTCAAAAATAGTAAGAATCTGAGGCAGATTATCCTTAGGATTTAGAAGATATAAGAGAAGGTCCGCTGCATATAAAAGATAGATGAATAATATAACTTTTGAGTGTTAGCTCATAGACTTATTTCCTTATATATATTACCAGAGGCTCTATCTTCAAATTAAAGAAAAGAGGAGATAGTAGGCACCCATGTCAAGTGCTTTGTTCAAGAACAAAAGGTTGCTATATACCCCTATTTATCAGAACAGAGGCTAAAGGCTTGTTACACAAAGCATTAAAAACAAAAAAAAAATAGCCTTGAATTCCATAATTTGTAAGCAAAGTTAACAGTTGATCCCATCCTACTCTGTTGAAGCCTTTTCTGTGTCAACTGCGAAGAGACAGGTGCGGACAGTCCCTCATCTTCCTTTCACATGTTCTACCCCCAATAATGAGCCCTTAAGCGTTATAGTTCATCTAATATTAGTCACAGAAGACCTGTGCTTGACAAACCTCGTTTGGTCAGAATGGACCAAGTGTTCCAGAACCTCTGTGAGTCAATTAGCCAGAATTACTGTAAGTAATTTATAGTCTCTGTTTAACAGTGTGATTAGCCTATAAGAGGTTGTTAATGTAGCATCTCTATCTGACTTGTTTTGAAGAACATTTTCTATCAAAGCGGGCCGCCGCAAGAGGCACTCATGGGTCCGGTCAGCGCGTTCTCTCCTGTATTCTGTGCCTCCCGCGTTGCCCACTCTGTCTCCCTCTATATCTCCCTCTGGGTCACTGGGGGGTCCAGAGTATATATTGGCTTGGTAATTGGAGACGAGTATACAGACAGTGGCACAATTCTACATTGACTAGTCTTCTGCTCCTCCATGATTCTGTCCCTCTCCGGATCTTGCCAGCAGAAGTCTGTCTTCACATTGCAATCATCTCCAGAACGACTCAAGGCATAGTCAGGTGTTCCCTGGCTCAATGGTCTCAATGCGTCCACTATAGCCTTGTGCATCTGAATTTCGAAGTCTGTTAGTATGGCCTGAATCGCATGGCATAGCCCTTCCATGACTGATTTGCGCAATTTTGTTCTCGATAGGGTATAAGGAAATAAGTAATGTCTCTGTGTTCCAGAAGTTTATGACAGCGCGTATAGCTGTTTTGCCTGATATTTCAGGAATCAGGGAGGGTAAATGAGGGTTCAGGTCGGTGATTAGACCTCCGCTGCGTACCCTATTTATTCCGGTCTGCTAGGCTAAAGTTCAAAGTGTATAGGTACAAAAAAAACATATAAATCCGTTCCTTAGGCGTTATTCTATGAATCGTCAGTGAGGTAGGATTTGGGTTGTTGATCAGAGGAGTAGTAGACAGCGGATCTATCTGCTCCAGAACTCAGCCGAAATTAAAAAGCAGCCATCTTGGTCGGTGTTCGGACCCGCCCCCCGAGGTCATGAACTTTTACTGTGATCTCATGAGATTTGACTTGACTCTCATGAGATTTCATTGTAAACTTCCTTTACCTGATTGGTGAAATAAGATGAGAGTGCACGATGCTCATCCCTTCAGCTGTCCTAGGACAGACTTACTAATATGCTGCTTAGAAATCCTTTACAATGGGAGGTGGCTACTGAGGAACTTTTGAGGTAAAATATCTTTCTTTTTTACATAGAGATGTTCAGGAGATATTTTCTAGTCAGCTTTTTACAGCTATGCTGCATCACTTTCAAGTGTTTAAACATTTGGGTATTATGGCCCTTTAAGGCACAGTGGGAATAAAGACATTGCACTGTCAGATACATCAAAATGCTTAACTAAATAAGAGTACAAGAGTACAATATTACATATTTGAAATTAGGATTTTACATAAATATGGGAGCAATAAAGTGAAATATGCCCAGACAATAAATATATACACATATAAAATAAACATTCCTCTATTTATGCTAATGGAAAAACTATTCTAGTATGTGAGTAGGAGGTCTCTACACAGAAAGTGTTAACTCACAGCACATTGCCATTAATGTGATACCTTATTCTTAGCTGCTGTTAAAAAGGTGCAGGAATTTGAAATTCTCATACATGGCTCAAAGCACATACACACACAGCATGTAGGAGGGGGCATGACCTCATGTGAAACTTTCTGTCTTCCAGGAAGCTCACTCCCCACCACTGTACAATGCATGCTGGGAATTAGAATTCAGAAGTGCAGTAGGACAATACTGAGAAGGAAATAGTGAACTATAAATTCCAGAATGCGTTGTAACTCCCAGAATACTTTGCTTCTTCCTCTAAAAAGAGCTATATTCAGAGGAATTAAAAATATAAAAAAGGACATTCAATTGTCCTTTTCCCCTGCAGTTTGTATGCCAGGTGGGGAGGAAAATACGGGGGGGGGGGGGGGGGGCAATAAATCAATGTTATAAAATGCATATCTGACATGGATTTTTCAACACTTGATCACATTTGTACCCTTGCATTTTAATCAAAACAACGCACTATTTACCCTCAAAAGTGTTGAAATTAAAATATCTTTTGTCATTGCACAATGTATTGAGCAAATCCTTGCTTGTTCTATAAAATGACCTTTAGGACAATACTATTGATTCATTTTAGAAGTTACAATAAAGAATTGTGTTGTAGTGATACTTCAAGCAGACTATTCTCTTTCAATTAGCATCACAGTTGTCTTTAATCTTATAATCACTCATTCAGCCAGTTTAAAGGGTTAGTAATGTCAACAAGTAATGTCAACAAATTAAAATGTCATGATTCATCAGATAGGGCATGCGATTTTAAACAACTTTCTAATTTACTTTTACCATCACATTTGCTTTGTTCTCTTGGTATTCTTAGTTGAAAGCTAAACCTAGGTAGGCTTATGCTAATTTCTAAGCCCTCTTTTTTGAGTGCATTAATTTAATTTCATATAGATAACATTGTGCTCATGCACGTGAAGTTATTTAAGAGTCAGCACTAATTGCCTGAAAAGCAAGTCTGTCAAAAGATCTGAGATAAAGAGGCCATCTGCAGAAGCTTAGATACAAGGTAATTACAGAGGTAAAAATTATATTTCTATAACAGTGTTTGTTATGCAAAACTGGGGAATGGATAATAAAGGGATTATCTATCTTTTTAAACAATAACATTTTTGGTGTTTACTATCCCTTTAAATTGAGAAACGTACTCACTCTGCTGTTGTGTATCATTGTGTGTATTACTCTGAACATGGAAAAGAGAAGGAAAAAACAGAGAGTTGTCTGAGGAGGTTAGAAAGAAGGTAATGCCCAAGCATGGTCTGCATAAAGGCTACAACACCATCTCTAAAAGGCTCCATTTCCCTCTTCACTTTAAATGAGTTTACTATGAAATCTTGGGAGATTATGGTGAAATACCAAGAGATCACAGTAAAGTAAAATATGAACTCAACCCTGATGAAGCTGATAAGCTGTTTGTTTTTTTCGCCATGTAGACAAAAGTAAAATGAGTAGCTGGATGGTAACTGCTCACAGAGCACTTACACTGGTGTTTAAATCTGAGTAAAAACAAACAAGTATACATAATGCAATGTTTTCTTTCTTACAGTTGCATCAATGATAAATTATTATTTATGTTAAGCAACATGCCCCTTTAAGCATAAATCTGTGTATTGTACTGTAAGAGAAAGAATGCTTCAGCAGAATCAGGAATTTACCCACTTCGATTTTGGAGGACAGTAAGTTCTGGAGAGGGTGGTTTTCTATGGAGTTTTGCTGGGTAGCAGGAACATTTACAGAGTTAAATAATCTATATGAGTTATAACCCGCCCCCCTTTTCAATAATGTTTATTTGTATGCAGTATTGTTTCTTTAATAGACAAAGGCATCATCTAATATAAACTATGTTGTTTATTAATAATTTTATGTAGCTCTTGGAGGAGGAAAAGTAGATGGAAACACAAAATGTTTCTAGTCTTTTTACTTGTTTATGCTAAAACAGTACTTTGTCTTCATTAAAAAGCTGTTGCTCTCTGCCTATAATGTTGTGGTGCTTTGAAATACAAAGCAGTTAAATAATATTAACTACTGTTCCACTGAAATCTTTTACTAGCATGATGTTTGTGCAATTTAATCTTAATTCTTTCGGTGGAAATTAATGTATTTTTTCCTCAACTGTGTGTCCTGTTCTTACACCGCTAGATGGCAGCACTACACTGTAGGTTACGTACTCATGTAAAAGACACATCACATTTAATTACACTTCAAGATAAGTTGTTAAAAGTACATTTTCTGGACAAGAATCAGCTGATTATTTTAAGCCATTTGAAAAAAATATTTCTTTTACACCTGGGCTTATACTCTGTCTAGGAAGATGAATATTTATATTAGTATGACATTAATAATATAATTCTAATAGAAAACTAATGTAAAAATACTTGCATAAATGAGCAAGTCGGCTACAGACCTGCCAACCTTGACAAATATTTCAAAGTATGCATTCATTTGCATATCTGGTAATGTCACAGGAAGTGCCACCATAGAAAGAAATCTATTAAAATATACTGTACATATTGGTTATTCCCTCTTTCATTAATATTCAAGTTTTAGTAAATAATTATGAAACATCTTATGTAATTAAGACGATCCAGAAATAATTTTTTTTAACTACTTTTTAAATTCTTATTTAATATTTTCAAATACTAATACAAATTTGTAAAGATAATGTACTCCATATTATAATATTGCTGTGTACCAAATTTTTAGTTTAAAACAATATTATTATATTAACAGGGTGGGAAAAGAAATATATCAAGCAAGTTTGATCGAGGATTAGTATATAATTATTAGTAATCAGGTAGAGCAGTAATAAATGTAAAATTGAAAACAACTTATTTTATTCAAAGCTTCATTAAAACAACATTTTGTAGCAAGATGGCAGAGGTTTGATGCTAAACCTTGTTACAAAATGCTGTTTTAATGCAGCTATGAATAAAATAAGTTGTTTTCAATTTTACATTTATTACTGCTCTACCTGATTGCTGATAATTATGTACTAATCCTTGATCAAACTTGCTTAAAAATGAGTAAAGTCTTTTTTGTAAAAATATATTGTATCTTAGATACTAAAGTAATAATATGTATACATCTTACTTATATCATGTATTTCAAAGAGTTTGTTATCTATTTAAATAACATTTGAGTAATTTTAATTTGACAGAACCACGTTGTGTTAGATATGATGAATATAAACTTGTTGCAGACTGCTGAGTCTGGGTGATCACAAGGAAAGAGATTTACGCAATCTGATGTTTTTAATTTCTTAGTGTGATTTTAATGATTCATAATGTGATCTGGAGAACAGACTTCAAATATTGTGTCACACTATCTCATATTGTGAATTGACAGCCCTGCCTATAGTCCCAGCATCGTGCTTTCTGTGCTCAGTGTGGTGGCCTACATAGGCGGTTGCTTAAAGGGAAATATAAGTGTAAAAAAATAGAATTTTCTAATATGTTTTTGCACTATTGCATGTATATAAGTATGTGTATAACCCCTGCAAAGTGGCATATGTGTGTAGCCACCAATCAGCAGCTTGCTCACAGCAGAGCATTGCTGTTCCCAACCCTATCTTGGTAGGCTTTTTGACAAAGGATACCAAGAGAATGAAGACAAATCGATAACTGAAGTACTGAAGTAAATTGAAAACTCTCTTAAAATTGCATGCTCTATGTAAACCATTAACATTTAATTTTGACTTTCATGTTCGTTTAAAGACACATAGAGCTGTAATAGGAAAATGCTATAATGTGTTAGCAAATTTTATTATTGAACTGCTGGCTGCCTATAATTATGTGTTTAATCCCTGAAAGAGACAATGCACTGTTAACAATACACTGGATATACTGAGCTGAACAAGCTGGTCAGCTGAACACAAATGCTATCGCTGATAACCTCCGGCACTGTAGTGCCTTTAACTTTGTATTTAATCCCATCTCTAGGCAAGCAATAGTGCAATAAGAACATGCTCCAAAATTGCAATATGATCATTCTCTAATGCCTTACTGTCCCTTTAAACAGGGTCCCAAAAATCCAAGGGTTTTTAGTTGGGCCTCAGCACCACTGAGTAGAAAACAGTAATTTACTGCAGAAAAAGCAGTTGCCCACTTTTCATTAAGGAAGTCTGCATGTGCATTTGTACCAAATGTTGTAAATTGAAGTAATATATATTGGATGGATTTATTAAGAAGCGAATGCACCTATCAGTTTGCACGCTCGCCCATTTGAGCCTGCAGCTGATATTTATGTAACCCTCTTCTCCACCAACTTAGAGTTGGCATATGAAAATTACCCCAGACAATTGGTTGCTCGAAACCAGGGGTAGTCATGACACAAGTGTCCACTTGTGCAATGCTAAATATGGGGAATGAATGCACCACACAATTTGTGATCTCAAGTGGACAGGTTTACTACATATGAACCTTGTCCGTCTTATCAATTATAAATCTACCCCATACACTTAAATTAATTAACAATTAATTTGCTATGCAATTTTTACCAGAAATGTGTAATTATAATCTTATTATTATTTATTTTTGTATATTTTTTCTAAATGGTTTATATTGCTGTAGCTGTTAAGGGCACCTTTTTATTATCGCAGTACCCCATAACTACAAAGCTACCAGTTGCTAAGACAGTCCCTTTTTTACATACCGAATGCCCTGCCCAAATCAAGGAAAAAGGAGCAGGAAATGGAGTTTACGAAATAAAATATAATAACATAAGGTCCACTCCTATTACCCTTGAACCCTTGATTTTTGGCTTTGTAGTAACTATATTAGCACCTCGTATTTGTTTAGCCTTAAAGCACTCCTGCTAAATTAGATTAATAGAACATGTGGGTGCCTACTCTCTTCTTGCTACAACCGTATTTGCGGTTACCTTTAAAGATTCTATGAATGGGAAAAAAAACTTAATTTGAAAACTAGAATAGCAATGAACCCAGTCCACAGTAGGGGGTCACTTCCACTGATGGACAATCAGGACCATAATAGTCTAGTCTTGAGAAAGGCCCTTTTTTGAGGGCAGAAACGCGTTGACATATTGGTAAGCATTACTTTAATCTTTACTTCATTCTCATATTGGATACACTATGTTGTGAATTTCTTTTTTTACAGGGACACTTTTTAGGATACCATAGGAGCAGCTGACAGGTGCTAGGATCCAATCAGCTACTTCAGCAACCACACTCAGGAATTTGGATCTGTTAAAGTAACTAACATTGGAAGGAATCAATTTCCTCACTTTCACCTTGCTTTTCATCACCCATTTTTTCCATTTTTTTTTTTTTGATTGACTTATTTTTTTTTTTTTGATTGACTTATTTTTGTTCTTCACTAACATTTGTTGATCAACTTTTTGAACACTTTTTTGGATTATATTTTATATATTTTTTTATGTTATTGCATATTGTGTATTTTATTTTTTATGTTATTGCATATTGTGTATTTTATTTAATTATATCTCAACCTCACTGGATTAAGTAGCTAGCATTTTTATATCCATTTGCACTCACTCACTATTTGATTGTATCTATACAATTATTTTGCTACCCCCCTTTTTTTGCACTGCAGTGCATTATTCTATTTTTTGGAACACTATTTTTGTAACACTAATTTTGAACACTATTGTTTGTATTATTGTTTATTAGTTTTTTGCTTGATGCACTTGCTGCAGTTGCACTTAGGCTAATTCTGTTTTATTAGTATACACTCTTATTCTAGTGTACCATTCACACTGATCACCTGTTATTACCTCTGTTTTTATTGTAATTATCAGCTTTGGCCCTTTGAGCCGCTTCTGTAAGATATTCCTGTATTTGTAATTTTATTTATATGTGCTTTTTACATTTTTTATATATAGTCTTTTATTACTGATGCTTTTTAACATGGTTCATTAAATAACCTTCTTTTATCTCTCTGTGAGTATATTTATCCCTTGGCCTCTTGTTGGCGCTGTATTCACTTCTTACTACTTGTGCATATTTTTTGGAGGTTGGTTAGGATCTCTGTTTGGATACAGCTTGGGGATTACCTTAGCGCTTGTACACACACCCTTTTTCATAATAATATTAGTTTCAAAGTATGTCCCATCTTTCTGTGACTATAGGACATCAAGGTAATGCCTAACCAAATTTCCATGATCCCTAAGATCATCATATCTTCAAGTCCTACAATTCAAAATGGCAGATATTCTGCTAGACCACTATTCATTGAATGCTACCTGACATGCTATGACACAAATTAACATTAGATGAGCATGTTATCATGTTATCTACATACCCAAATCTCATCAAACATCAGATGCATCTGCACTCTTATGTCAGCTCTATGCCTGCACGAGAGATCGGAGCAATCACATGACCCTGCACCAATTTATGCCACATATGACCACATGTGAGCTCATATCAGATGTACAGATGCATAGATGCTCTCATACGTTTTTCTGGTGGGGCAAAAAATAATAAAAAAGTAATTAAATGTCTTAAACATAATATCAGTCTATACAAACAAATACAACAGCGGTTTAACTCTAAAGCAAGTATGTAGCAAGAGAAGTCATTACAGTTTTTCATCAACCATATGTTGTTAAGAGGATCAAGTGATCCCATTATTTGTAGCAAGTAATACAAAAGCAGCAGCATTTGTCAGAGTAATTTAAAATCCATTTATTGAATCGCACGATTAAGGGTTGACTCCTAAAACGTTGAGGAAATATTTTTTCTGTACTCAATAAATGGATTCTAAAGGACTCTGACAAGCGCTGCTGCTTTTGTATTACTTGGAATGTTTGGAGTTGTCTCCCTCCTGGCCGTTTGCACTGTCCATTTGATGTGCTGGACTCAGAGGTTGTGAATATTGGATTATTTGAATCAAGAGATTCTTCTCCTTATGTAGGTATTGATGTTGTTGTATAAGTTGAAGCTGCTTCCCTGAATAATTAATTTTATTTCTCTAAACTTGGTGTCTATTGGATTACATACTCACCATTTTATGGTATCTAGAGGCTCAGATTACTCTTCATTTGAAAAAGTATTCTCTTCCAATTCACATTATGCATCTCATGGGTGTATGGATTTCATCTTTTACTTCCTCCCTTTAATCACTCAAAATCTGGTGTATAATGTGTTAATAAATTGGCATTTTCATAGAGAACACTTGCTGTCTAAAGGGTCAAGTGATTCATCATTTCAAGGGGCTTATTTCTATTTTTTCCCTCATGAAAGACATTCCCTTCTTTCAAACAATGCACCTCTAGGTTGTATGAAGACTGACTTCATGAATCTTCTATTTCTTATATCAAGGATCCAGCTCCAAATCACATGGGGAGGGGCATTTGCCTCTAACTGTACATTAAAGGGACAGGAAATCCAACATTTTTCTTTCATGATTTAGCTAGAACATACAATTTTAAACAACTTTCCAGTTTACTTCTATTATCAAATTTACTTCATTCTCTTGGTATAATTTGTTGAAGGAGCAGCAACGCACTACTGGTTTCTAACTGTATAGGTGGGTGAGCCAATAAAAATCAGGATATATATATATGCAGCCATCAATAAACAGCTAGAACCTAGGTTATTTGCTGCTCCTGAGATTTTCTAGATACACTTTTTAGCAAAGGATAACAAGAGAAGGAAGCAAATGAAATAATAGAAGTAAATTGGAAAGTTGTCTAAAATTGTATCCTCTATCTAAATCATGAATGTCTAATTATAACATTACTGCCCCTTTAATTCATTCTGTAGCCCCTTACCAACTCCTGTGCAGTATGGTGCCTAAAGAGACAGGGCTGCATGCAGGAGAAGACACCACTGGATCTAACTGCCAGACAGATACAATAAGCAGGAAGTTATATTTAACTACTTGGCTACCTGAGAGAGTGCGGTGTTGTTGACCAGCTAAAGGTAAAGTAATGTATTTGTGCATGAAACAATCAGACCTGCCAACTTTGACAAATATTTCCAAGCGTGCATTAATTTGTGTATCAGGTAGAAATAATTAGATTATTGGTTTATTTGCAGTGCTGGCCTCCTTTTCAGGAGCCGATTAGCAGATGTCTTTTTCCTCAAGGAATTTCTTATTAGTCACACAGACTATGTTACACCTCAGAAGAAGAAGAACAACCATAATAGTTCAGCACAGTAAGACACAAAAGGGCTGTTTCTTAACCTCTGAGGTGGCGGACAGCAATCCACCCAATTGGATGCGATCGGGTTGATTGACACCCTGCTAGCTCTGCAGGGGGTGTCATTGCACAAGCAGTTCACTAGAAATGCTTGTGCAATGATAAATGCTGACAGCGTATTCTGTCGGCATTTATTGATGTGCGGCTTACATGATCCGCAATAGCGGATCATGTCCGCCCGCACAATGGTAAATCGTCCCCAAAGTGTGCACTAAATTGAAAGTACTCACAGGGATATGTGAGAATTTTTCTTTATTCAGAAAAAACGGAATGTAGCTTTCATCCAAAATTCGTGTTTAATAAGAACAATGATAAAGAAAAAGCTCAGTACAAATTTAAAAAGCTCAACCGGATTTGATGGATAGACAACCTTTTTCAAAAACAAATTAAAAACACAACAAAATAATTCTATTAAACTATACGCATTAGTTCCTTCTTCTTTCCATTTATATTTTAGTTTAGGTGGACGCTTATTTTTATTTAAAATATTTTAGAGATTTAGATGATCAAGAAATATTTGAAATGTTAACATCTTTACTAATACTGTATTAACAATATATATATTTTTAATTGTATTCATTCTTACTCTAAATATCTTCAAATACTAATAATATTTGATGCCTATAATGTATTTGGTATTTTTCAACAGTTTGTAAAACCTAGTTTTAAAAAACCCAAAACAAAACGTTGAGTGATTTTAAAGGGGTATTAAAAGGATATGAAACTTTCTAATTTAGTCCTATTATCAATTTCTCTTTGTTCTTTTGGTATCTTTATTTGAAAAAGCAGGAATGTAAGCTTAGGAGCTGGCAATTTTTATTCAGAACCCTCGGCAGCGCTTGCTGATTGGTAACTACATTTAGCCACCAATCAGCAAGCGCTACCCAGGTGCTGAACCAAAAATGGGCCGGCTCCTAAGCTTAAATTCCTGCTTTTCAAATAAAGATACCAAGAGAATGAAAAAAATGATAATAGGACTAAATTAGAAAGTTACTTAAAATTGCATGCTCTATCTGAATCATGAAAGAAACATTTTGGGTTTCATATCCCTTTAATGTGACCGAACCACATCGATAAATGTAAACTGTTGCACAATGCTGAGCTTGGTGATCACACATGACAAGTTTTTCTTAGAACTTCCCTTGCTCCATCGTGCCCTAGAAATGGTACTCCACTAGCGGAAATTCCCTGTAGCTTAGTGGGCCTGCCTTTGCAAGCTTGCACACACACAATCATGTGATAATATCTTAATCATGTGATAATATTTTAATTATGTGATATCTTAATCTTGTGATAATATCTTAATCATGTGATAATATCCTAATCATGTGATAATATCATAATCATGTGATAATATCTTAATCATGTGATAATATCCTAATCATGTGATAATATCCTAATCTTGTGATAATATCTTAATCATGTGATAATATCCTAATCATGTGATAATATCATAATCATGTGATAATATCTTAATCATGTGATAATATCCTAATCATGTGATGATATCCTAATCTTGTGATAATATCTTAATCATGTGATAATATCCTAATCATGTGATAATATATTAATCATGTGATAATATCATAAGCATGTGATAATATATTAAGCATGTGATAATATCATAATCATGTGATAATATCTTAATCATGTGATAATATCTTAATCATGTGATAATATCCTAATCATGTGATAATATCTTAATCATGTGATAATATCATAAGCATGTGATAATATATTAAGCATGTGATAATATCATAATCATGTGATAATATCTTAATCATGTGATAATATCATAAGCATGTGATAACATATTAAGCATGTGATAATATCATAATCATGTGATAATATCTTAATCATGTGATCATATCATAATCATGTGATAATATCTTAATCATGTGATAATATCTTAAACTTAAAGGCTTGTTTGGACCACGAGGCGCAACTGTGTCTGTTAACTAAAATGTTTTTGTTTTTTTTAAGTTAAAATGTCTTTAAATTTACATTTTTCCAGCTAGTATTAATATTTGAATGTGTTTTTATATTTACATCTACATTAAGCTGCATAATTGTAGGTAAATATGAAGACTTGCATGAATGTCTGTGCATACATAAATGGTGAACCACAATGAAAAACTAACTTAATATTGTTACATTGCTAAGAGTCTGGACATAAACCAAACAATCCATACTGTCCTCATATTACTAGAATTGATGTTACCACTGCTGTAAATTTTCACCACTCTGATAAAGGACAAAATCTAATTATAAACAACCGGATATAACTGCAGATCAGATATAACTAAATTACCATTGAGAAAACGTACTGTGGATCTAGTTTTCATCATTTCATTTAGAAACTTTCCTTATTTGTTTTAGCAGGGAAAAAAGTGAAATTTTTTCCTAATGTTTCAGAAGGTTCCTTCTGCATTTTCCGCATAATATATTATATTTTTTGCTGACATCCTATTATTATGTTTTACTAAGAAAAAATTATACCTTTCTGTACATGAAAACTGAACACTTAATTTGTTTTACAGTGCTCTGGGCACAGAACAGCACATTAAAAATCAATGTAAATTCACTAAAAGATTATGACGGATTGAATTAAAGGCCACATGACTCTAAGCTGCGAATTGGAGCGTTTGTGTATAAAATTATATCTACGCCTAATTATGTTTTAGGAAAATATCAATGCCTTGGACCTACTTATTCTAATAGAAATTTGCAATGCTTAAAAACCTGAGACCTCCCCCACCCATGTTACAAATAATATATCTTTCTTTATCAAGTACAGAGAAACTGCCCTTGATTTTATAGAAATTTGCTTTGCAAAATACATCTCTCCTCTACTAAATGCTGCATATGCAATTTGGTAGGGAAGAGGTTAACAACGTGCAGTTAAAATGGTGATTAATAATGCAAATACTTTACTTGAAAAATACCTTCCTGCAAATAACTGCAAATAGTCTCATAAGCTAAATAATTATATATAAATATATATATATATACACATACACGCATATATATATATATATATATATATATATATATATATATATATATATAAAAATAATATAGAGCAATATAATATTTATTTATTTAGTGGTTGCAAAGGTTGATTTGATCTATCTATTTATCTATCATCTATGTGTCTATCTATCATCTATGTGTCTATCTATCTATCTATCTATCTATCTATCTATCTATCATGTTTTAGACCAGAAAATCAGTTACCTTCTTGAAACCCCTTACAATGCTTCATAAGCAATAATGTATATTATGTGCATATACAGTGTGTTGACTTTAAAACTCCACTTATTTTAAGACAACATATATTTCTTTATTTCTATTTACCTATCTATCTTTCTAACTATCTGTAATCCTATAAAAAAGAATATTTCATTTTGTAAAAGTGATTTAGCATTAGCAGCACATAATTCAGAATAATTCCAGTTCTTGCATGATCAGGGGATAATGCTGAAAGGTACATAGAGGAAAAGCTCTCAAGGAAGAATTCCTGGGAAAGACTCAGGCACAGAAGAGTGGAGAGGCATTTGGTAATAGGCTGATGGAACGCAGTGAAAAATCCAACAGTCTGGCAGTGAAGGAGTTAGCACATTTGACTGCTCCCTCTTAGGGTGTTCAGAATGAATTGCAGTCTATGAGAGCTGCTCCAGGATACAGGAGCCAGATACAAGAGAGGCAATTCTTGTCAGCTACGTTGTGTGACCACTAGAACCAAGAGAAAGCTCCATCAGTGAACACAGGTGAGAGGGGTAACGAGGGCACCTTACATCCAGTTCTGTGTATAGTTATTGGGGTTGTATGTGCACTTGAGGTTATTAATGTAAACATGGTAAAGATCCCAGAAGTCTCTTTTTGTAGATAATATAAGGAGAAGATAGTCTTCTAAAGCTGTTGCTTATTGGTACCAAATGAGATAAGAGTGTGTGTGTGTGTGGGGGCACATTCTTGAGTCTAAAATTGTGTATGATGGAGGATATGAAGTAGTGAGTAGGGTAAGATCCCTTCACTCATAAAGACTTGGAGTTGTATTTGTTTAATGATACTTTGTATACTGTGTCTGTGCCTGAAGAACATAACATCATATTTATTATCATCTCACAAGAGTGTCTTCTAATGTACATAGATAATACCCAGCAATTACTATAGTTATTGATTCTAAGAATGTCATATTGTTAGTGGTGACATTGGTGCACTCTCATTGCTAGATTTATGTAATCATTCATATACTTTACTTGTTCCATCACTTATACTGATACAGGCAATCCCTGAGCTATGTGAAGCTCTCATACAATAATATAGATTAACATGTACCTGCACTTTAATAGATGCACTCATACCATTATTTATTTAGTATTGACTCATTCATATCTATTAGCATACTTGTTCCCTAGCATAGTCACTCACATACCCATGCATAGGGATGTATTCTTCAGTTACTCACATTCCCAATAACACTGCTGCACTCATATAGTTTCTGCTATGCTCTGTTATATATAACCTATTCAGTCATTAGGATACTCACTTATATATCAATGCACTCATAGAATTAATGTGTTCACTCACTCATGCATTAACAAACAGGCTCACACGTTTATACTCAGTCACCAACATTAATGCAAATTCAATGTTATTGGTAGATTAAGTCTGTCTCCTGCAGAAATGTATGTCAAGCTCATTATTCACACACTTGATCTTTTACACAATTACATTGCTGACAAAAATGTTTTTATATTTATGAACTTAAAGAGTAAAACCCTCATTTATTTATACATTGAAGCAATAATATGCAGAGTCCTTTATATTGTTAGGTCTATTAAATCCCTTTCATGCACATAAACCCCCCAATGCTTCAAGCTGTCATTAAAAAGTTTAGACACTGAGATTATTCAATCACCCAGACAATTCTTAGAATAATACTTTGTTACACTCACTTACATAATCATACAGTCAATAAAATACTCATTCACAGTGTTTACAATCATAACAATACTCAATGATGCACTGAAATGACAATAAACTGCTCATATTAATGCACTCACACAATCATAAAAACAGTCAGTTTAATGCACTCACAAAATCATGAAAATACTTACTTACAGCAATGCAATAACACAATCATAAAAATACTCACTCACAGTAATGCACTCACACAATCATACAAATATTCACTCACAATAATGCACTCACATAATCATGCTCAGTTTAATGCACTCACACAATCATAAACATGCTCACTCACAGTAATGCAAATCGAACAAACACTCAGTTTAATGCACTCACACAATCATAAAAACATTCAGTTTAATGCACTCACACAATCATGAAAATACTCAGTTTAATGCACTCACACAATCATGAAAATACTCAGTTTAATGCACTCACACAATCATGAAAATACTCAGTTCAATGCACTCACACACTCATGAAAATACTCAGTTTAATGCACTCACACAATAATGAGAATACAAAGTTTAATGCACTCACACACACATGAAAATAGTTATATGCACTCAAACAAACATAAAAACACTCAGTTTAATGCACTCACACAATCATAAAAACACTTAGTTTAATGCACTCACACAATCATACAAATACTCACTCACAGAAATGCACTCACACAATCATAAAAATGCTCACTCACAGTAATGCACTCACACAATCATAAAAAAATACAGTAATGCACTCACACAATCATAAAAATACTCACTCACAGTAATGCACTCACACAATCATAAAAATACTCACTCACAGTAATGCACTTACACAATCATAAAAATGCTGACTTACAGTAATGCACTTACACAATCATAAAAATACTCACTCACAGTAATGCACTCACACAATCATACAAATACTCACTCACAGTAATGCACTCACACAATCATAAACATGCTCACGCACAGTAATGCAAATCGTACAAACACTCAGTTTAATGCACTCACACAATCATGAAAATACTCAGTTTAATGCACTCACACAATCATGAAAATACTCAGTTCAATGCACTCACACAATCATGAAAATACTCAGTTTAATGCACTCACACAATAATGAAAATACTAAGTTTAATGCACTCACACAAACATGAAAATAGTTATATGCACTCACGCAAACATAAAAACACTTAGTTTAATGCACTCACACAATCATAAAAACACTTAGTTTAATGCACTCACACAATCATACAAATACTCACTCACAGAAATGCACTCACACAATCGTAAAAATGCTCACTCACAGTAATGCATTCACACAATCATAAAAAATACTTACAGTAATGCACTCACACAATCATAAAAATACTCACTCACAGTAATGCACTCACACAATCATAAAAATACTCACTCACAGTAATTCACTCACACAATCATAAAAATACTCACTCACAGTAATGCACTCACACAATCATAAAAATGCTGACTTACAGTAATGCACTCACACAATCATACAAATACTCACTCACAGTAATGCACTCACACAATCATAAACATGCTCACTCACAGTAATGCAAATCGTACACTCAGTTTAATGCACACACAAAATCATAAAAACACTCAGTTTAATGCACTCACACAATCATAAAAACACTCAGTTTAATGCACTCACACAATCATACAAATGGTCACTCACAATAATGCACTCACATAATCATAATCATGCTCAGTTGAATGCACTCACACAATAATAAACCTGCTCAGTTTAAAGCACTCACACAATAATAAAAATGCTCACTCACAGTAATGCACTAACATAATCATGCTCAGTTTAATGCACCTACACAATCATAAACCTGCTCAGTTTAATGCACTCACACAATCATAAACATGCTCAGTTTAAAGGGACATTAAGCACTTTGATATGGTATCATAAAATGATAAATTGTGTGTATATATATACATATATATATATATATATATATATATATACATATATATATAAACCAGCAATATATTTGAATTATTTATTTTGACCCCTTTTCCTGTATTTCTATTCTGAAATTGTGAGCTTTTCAATTCCTGTTAAAAATGGAAGTGAAGAACACTGTTAAGTTCTACACAACCATTGGCTGCACAGTCTAGTGACCTATTTATATCTGTCTCTTAATTGGCCACAGCAGAGAAGGTAACCTAAGTTACAACATGGCAGCTGCTATTGTTTTATAGACACTATGGCCTCTAGTTATCAAGCTCCGTAAGGAGCTTGATGGCCCCTGTTTCTGGCGAGTCTTCGGACTCGCCAGAAACAGCAGTTATGAAGCAGCGGTCACAAAGACCGCTGCTCCATAACCTGTCCGCCTGCTCTGAGCAGGCGGACAGACATCGCCGGAAATCAACCCGATCGAGTACGATCGGGTTGATTGACACCCCCCTGCTGGCGGCCGAGTCTGCAGGGGGCAGCGTTGCACCAGTAGCTCTTGTGAGCTCTTGGTGCAATGCTGAATACGGCAAGCGTATTGCTCGCCGTATTCAGCGAGGTCTGTCGGACCTGATCCGCACTGTCGGATCAGGTCCGACAGACCTTGATAACTTGGGGCCTAAAACTTTACATTTATTTTGTCAATATTTAAACAACTAATGAAACATTAAAAAAATACATCTACATGTACTGTAAGTCTCAGACTCAACTTTTCTTTGAAGTCATCATTCTATCTAGCATTTATTTAATGTTTAATGTCCCTTTAATGCACTCATGCAATCATAAACATGCTTACATTAATACACTTACACCATAATAACAATACTAAGTGATGCACTCTTGCAATGCTCACATTAATGCATTAAAATCATCACTCAACTGACATAATTCATATAATTATGACCATATACCCTCATTGTATAGAAGTATTTATGCATTGACTAACATCAGGCAAACTGTTTTATACAAATATTTTAGCTATAATTCATTTATATTATTTAATCACCAACTTTTGGACAAAACCTGTTGAGCCACACACCTTCTCTGTCACTACTTCTGGTAATGTGTGAGAAGTGACAGGCTGTGCAGAGATATGGGATGTGTTGGCTGGCACAGGGGCCGAGCACATAACGCGCATGTAGTGGTCTTACCGTGCACTTCTGTTTGGGACTGGCATTACTACATATCTCTAGTTTTTTGTTTCACTGAATATAGAAATGCTCTGATATGTTGTATGAGTCACTATCAATTCATTTCCTAGAATTGTATGTGACTCACGGAGCTCTGTACCGAGACATGCACAAGTATTACACAAAGAGAACAAGCGCTGTATGTCATCCTCATCACACATGACACATTGTATGGTTTGCATGGCATATATGTACAGTATATGTTACTGTATAGATCACAGGGCAGTTGTTTGTCTGCAACAAGTACAGCTCACATGACTCATGCATGTATGTATTCTGATATGTTGTGTGGACCACAGGGTGCATGCATTCCCCTCTAAATTATATGGATCCCTGGGAATACGTATGTCCTGCTACATTATCAAGAATATAAGTAAATGTATTTACTGCAGAGCAAAAGCCACATTTATCTTTTGCTACACTGCATTGATAAATGGTTAAATGTATATCTTGTTTCATAATATAGATCTCGGTGACATTTATGTTCTGTCACACAGTAGAAATTAAAATTCATATATGTCCTGCTGTGTCCTATAGACATCAAGACTAATTTTATTTGTTACCACAGTGTATAGATCACATTGAGCGTGTATATCTTGTCATATTACATAAACTGCTTAGCATATTTATATCCTTATACATTCTATAGAATTATATAGTACAATATAGAATAGATCATAAAGTATATATATATATACAGTATTCTATATTACACAGATCAAAGTTACTACCTTTCTTAACATACAAATCTGTATCATTTTACCAATATAATATGCAATAAAATGTGTATGCTCATTTCCCATGACACATCAGGACTTAATGTACTTTGATGCAATAGGCATATGTACCAAATAATTGATGCCAAGTATATAAGTGGCATCACTAATGTGTTTGGATAATAATAATTTATGATTATCTCTAGAAAGGGGCAGGGGACCTTATAAAATCAGATAGGAAAGCAACGTTTGCTGCTTAAATTGATGCACAAGGCTCATACTGAATACTGTCTGTAAAGACAATCAGGCTGACCTATGTATGATAATAGACTAAACCTATCTATCCTGTTTCAAAGGCTATAATTGGTTAAATATAAAATACACCAAGTGAACCCAATGCAGAAATGTCTCTTCGCTTTAGCATGCAGTTAGTATTGGTCTTTAAGATCATCTGTTACACATTAACACTGTGTGTACCCAGCACAGCCTTGTCTGACGACCACACCTTCTTCCTACCAGGCTCACATCCCTTCCTTCTGTACTTCTCTCGCTTACATGTTTTCTTCTCTAGAGTTTCTCCTCTTTGTAAATTATTCTTTTTCAATTATGTTTTATTATTTCATATTAACTCCTGCCTCCTTTAGATTACCTGTGAGTCTCTCATTTCCACATTGTATGTATTTTGCTTTTTTTAAATCTGTCTCATTCTTTGCATTATTTGCTTTTCTCTGTCTTCTCTATTTCTCTGTCTAATCAATGGATTTATGTTCATTGAACATTTCTTACTTGATTTCCTTATTGTTATCCAGTCAAGGGGTTCTGTCTCCATTCCTCACTTTTCTGTTTCTCTTTCTTCTCTCCATTCTCTGCTTGATTCTCTATACCCTGATTCTCACTCTGTTCATTCCACCTCACACTGTTCCCTGCCTCTTACCAACCTCATTCATTCTTCTGCCTCACTTTCTTCCCTTCTCAACCAAACCGGTTAGCAGAACTGCCAGTGTTAACCTGACTTCCATCATCATTTAAAGTTGCAAAATACAGTTTGCCATTCTGCAGCCGCTGCCACACAATATTAGAAAACATGTTCATCTTCAGACCTTGCTTTACTTAATGGGACTTAGTTGTCTTGGTATCCTTTGTTGGAGGGCATACCTAGGTAGGCTGAGGATTGTGCACATGCTCCAGGCACTTATGCTCCTGAGCATATATAGATATGTTAGTCAACAAAGGATACCAAGAAAGCAAAATAAATTTGGTAATAAAAGTAAATTGGATGTGGTGTTTTTTTGTTTTAAACAGTATGCTCTATCTAAAGCACGAACATCACAAGGCAGAGTAGAAAGTAATGCTAACCTCTTAATAGCCATGTTAGAATTTTTAAGATGATAATTGCCAAATTGGAAACATAAGATTTGATACTCAGTGTCCTAACCCTTAACACATGATCCATAATCCTTTTACAGTCAAATTCAACCTTGACCAACAACCTTGCAGACCAGGTGCTAATGTTCATCAAACATATCAATAGTATTTAACGGTGTTTAATATGAGCCTTTGCTTTCTTCTCACAACAGTTCTCTGGATGGTTCTGTGGGCAGCATTCTAATGTCAGCAGCGTATGTATCAGCAGTGTATGTGAGCAAAATTACCTTTCCATTTGCTATGGCATTCTAAGTGGCTAATTTTCTAAAGCTTTCTCATCTCTCCATTGTTAAGTGACTGGCTCCACAGAGTAATTTTAAATTTGATGATGCTGGAGAGACGAATGTGTACATGGATCTGAATAGGTAGATATCTCCTTACAGAATTGCTCATTTGAAGGTTGTTTAAAGGGACACGGAACCCAAATTTTTTCTTTCGTGATTCAGATAGAGTATGCAATTTTAAGCAAATTTCTAATTTACTCCTATTATCAATTTTCTTCATTCTCTTGCTATCTTTATTTGAAAAAGAAGGCATCTAAGCTTTTTTTTTGGTTCAGACCTGTGGTCAGCATTTTTTTTTATTGGTGGATGAATTTATCCACCAATCAGCAAGAACAACCCAGGTTGTTCACCAAAAATGGGCCGGCTTCTAAACATACATTCTTGCATTTCAAATAAAGATACCAAGAGAAGGAAGATAATTTGATAATAGGAGTAAATTAGAAAGTTGCTTAAAATTGCATTCTCTATCTGAATCACATATTAAAAAATTTGGGTTCAGTGTCCCTTTAAAGAAGGCTATATTTTGTTCTGATTAGAACAGAATCAGCAAGTGCTATCCAGGGACTGAACCAAAGACGGCCTGCTCCTTAGCTTTCATTCCTGCTTTTTAAAATAAAGATACCTAGCGAACAAAGAAAAATTGGCAATAGGAGTAAAATAGAAAGTTACTTAAAATTGCCTGATCTATCTGAACCATCAAAGAAAAAATTGGGTTTAGTATCCCGTTAAGATGTAATCACTTCCCTATAGTAACTGTTATGCAACATATTCCAAATTTTCACAAATCCTCAATTGATATTGGAAAAATAGGATTGGCTATCATTTTTTTAATCTTATCAATTGCAGTCTTTCATAGTCAAACACAACCAAAGTTTATAATTTCCACAATATTCAATCTCTGCTTTTCCCCATCGGCAATGTTAACAACCTATAATGGCTGTCAATGATCAAAAACTGAAATGGGTTAATGGGGTTTAATGGAGGGTGTGAGTTGCATTGAATGAAGTATAAAACAACCTGAATCCCATTAGTATATGTGCACAGTGGGTATACAAGGCATGTTTGCTCAGTGATATTTATGAACTTTAAATATTTAAACATATTTTTTTACATTTTTTTCAGTCATTGATTGTGAAAACCTTGTTTTCCTTGGCTACAACTTATATCATCTTCTATATCGACATTTTAACAGTACTCATACTGTAAATTGTAAATTGTAAAGCTGCTAAATTACTAGGTTTAAAATATCGCCAAGCTCCAAACCTCTCTACTTAATGAGGTTGGTATTTTGCTGAATATCTAATACTGCAAGAAGATGTCAAATCTAAGTTTAATTTTTTTGTTAATTGCAATTTTTTTAAAACACAATTTTCAGGACTTCTGTTTTTTTTTGTTAAAACCCAAGCAAAAAGATCTCTGTTTCCTAAAAACAAGATGGAATGATAGACTGTTCAATCCCGATCACCAATCAGCAAGTGCTACCCAGGTGCTGAACCAAAAATGGCCCGGCTTCTAGGCTTACATTCTTGCTTTTTCAAATAAAGATTCCAAGAGAACAAAGAAAAATTGATAATATGAGTAAATTAGAAAGTTGCTTAAAATTGCATGCTCCAGTTTGATACTCTTGGAGATCAAGCAAGAAATTATGTCTCTCACGCAAGAGCTTAGAAAATTTTCTAACAGGGTGCAGGAAGTGGAACAAAGGGTCTCAGACCTTGAAGATCTTACTACAACATACAGTTCAAAATCTAAAACCACTGATGCAATACTGGAAAAAATCCAGCTCAAAATAGAGGATCTAGAAAACCGTTCCAGAAGGAACAATTTTAGAATTATAGTGGTGCCAGAGGAAAAGCAGTATGAAGATCTGAACAACTTTATCTCTGAAACACTAGTCCAGCTCCTTAAAATTCAAAAAACATATCCTAAAATTATCATTGAAAGAGTACACAGATTAGGGAGACCCTTTACGGATAATAGAGGGAATGCTAGGCCGGGACCAATTATAGCTAAGGTACTGAATTTCCAGGATAAAATTACCATTTTTCAATATTATCGTAAAAGTCAGTCTATCATCCTGGGGAACTCCAATATCCTCTTGTTTCAGGATTTCTCTGCGTAAACAGCAACAAAAAGAAGGGAGCTCTCACCAATATGTACCAAACTTATTAAGTTAGGTATACGGGCCACTTTAATCTATCCAGCGAGTATTAAAGTCTGGGTTAAGGATAAATTTTTTTTTGCTGACTCCGCTAAAGATGCAAGTGAACTTTTAGTTAAACTAAACATCTCTGAATAGTTGACCAATTATTTTTTTTGTCATTAAGATTACAATCCCTCATGGGTGGGAGTCTGATTATGGCAGACTATGGGCCATGGGTACAATTCTCACCCCTCTCCCTTCCCCTTCCCCCCCCCTTTTTTTTTCTCTTCTCTCTTCCCTTCCTCCCCCCGTTATTTTTTCTACCTAACCATAGAGTATGGGAAGGGTAGACAGTATTAAACTAGTTTCTTGGAATATTGGGGGTCTTACATCCCCCATTAAAAGAAAAATAATATTAAATCAATTAAGGAAGATAAATACTGATATAGCACTCCTTCAGGAAACACACCTGAAACTTGAAGAAGTTTTGAAACTAAAGATATCTTGGGTAAGGGATGTGTATGCTACCCCAAGTTTAAATAGAAAAAGAGGTGTCGCCATACTACTAGGGAAAAAGATAATGGCTAACGGCCTGGAGATTCTTAACATTAGTGTAGATCCAGAAGGAAGATATATTATGCTGAAAATTAAGGTGGCAAAAACCACATATACACTTTGTAAAATATATGCACCCAATGTTATAGATTCATTGTTTTGGGACTCCTTACAAACTAAAATGATGTTCTTCCAGGAAGGATATTTGATTTGTGGAGGAGATTTTAATATGGCCCCACAATACCCGTTAGATAGATTAAGATCAGCTTCTAAGCAAATGTAAAATAAAAGAGGCAAACTGGAAACTAAGATCATTAAAAAAAATCACTCAGAATCTGGCAGTAAAAGATATATGGAGATTGCAAAATCCAGATGTAAGAGACTTTACATGTCTCTCTAAGGCTCACAAATCATTTTCCAGAATTGACCTATTTCTTATGGACGATAGGCTCCTTAATTTAAAAGTAAAGGCAGAGATTTTACCTATCTGCCTCTCTGATCATGGTCCTATTGTTCTTCAAATTCAGGAAATTGAAAGGAGAACTAAACAGGCTCGTTTTTTTCCCCTACCTATTTATCAAAAGATTTCAAATTTAAAAACTGGCTTAAATCTAAATTTGAAGAATATGCGGAACGTAATCGTGATTATTGTAACCGTCCCGTGATATTTTGGGATGCAGCAAAAGCAGTTTTAAGAGGAGAAATAATATCATTGAATTCCAAGATTGTAAAAAAATTTAAAGCAAGAGAGAAAGAAGTGCTTAGATCACTGACCAATTCTTATAATCAATATCTTTCAGGAAAAACACAGGCAAATTGGTTAAAATATGTAAGATCTAAAAACGAGAGAGATACATATTTAATTCATCAAGCTACGCAAAAAGACTTAAAATTCCAAGCCAAATTTTATAGATTTGGAAACAAATCAGGAAAGCTCTTGGCTAAATTAGTAAAGGGAGCAAAAGGATCAGCGGGGATCGAATCACTTCAGCATGAAGGGAAAACATTAACCATGACAGAGGAGATATTGGAGCTTTTTACAAAATATTATCAAGAGCTATACTCCTTAAAAAAATCAGACAAGATTCAATCTGCTCAATTTTGGAGCAAATTAACATTTCCAACTCTCGCGCCAGAAGATATAGAAATCTTAAATGCCCCTATCTGTGAGTCTGAAATAGAGAGAGCCATAGATAAACTTGCACTTAACAAGGCACCAGGTCCAGATGCATTACCCAATGAATTCTATAAAATTCTTTCTCCAGTAATAGTTCCGAATCTTTGTAAACTATATAATGCTATATATATTGATGGTCTACCAATCCCTTCTTCTTTTTCTGCATCAAATACAACATTAATACCTAAGCAGGGAAAAAATCCTAGTATGAAAGAGTCTTATAGACCTATAGCTCTTTTGAACATAGATTATAAGATTCTAACCTCTGTTTTAGCAAACAGGTTACAATCTATACTACCCACTATTATACATACGGACCAAGCAGGGTTCCTTCATAAACGGAATTCATCAGCAAAGATAAGAGAGATTTTACTGCTTGTGGATTATTTTAAAACACGGGAGAATACGAAACAATGGGAGGGGGAGGACATCCCTGACCAGGCAGTTATTTCAATAGATGCTGAAAAAGCATTCGACTCAGTACATTATGATCACATATTTGAGGCCCTATCTAAATTTAGTTTTGAAGGTAAATTTTGTCAATTTATAGAGAACCTCTATAATAAAACATGCACAAGATTGTTAATCAATAGTATACTTTCACCAGAGATCACGCTAGAGAGGGGAACACGGCAGGGATGTCCTCTTTCTCCCCTGCTCTTTGATATCTCAATAGAACCCTTAGCAATCATGGTTAGACACCAGTTAGAAGGTATAAGAGTTCGAAGGAAGGAGCTCAAAATCGCTTTATATGCAGATTACATTCTTCTCTACATATCAAATATTAAAAACAATCTACCGAAGTTATTACTAATTATTAACCAATTTGGATCTTTTTCAGGTTATAAAGTCAATACCTCAAAATCGGAACTTCTCTGGCTAAGGAAAAATAAAGATTCACTATCAAATATACCTTTTAAGATAGTTTCTGACTCATTTAAATATCTGGGTGTCCTAGTACCATCCAATATAGATAAGTTATATGATCTTAATATTCCCCCAATACTTTTGGATATTAAACAGAGATTGAAAAACTGGCAAAATCTTCCTCTATCTATCTCAGGTAGGATAGCCTTGTTTAAAATGGTTCTACTCCCAAAACTGTTATATATTTTGCAAAACGTTCCGATAATACTTAAAGGGAAAGATATCCGGACGCTTAACACTGCTTTAAGAAATTTCATATGGCTGAACAAAAATGAAAGAATTGCCTTATCTAAAATACAATTACCGCAAAGTCAAGGGGGTTTTGCGTTACCAGACGTGCGTTTTTACAATTATGCTTTATTAGCACGTATAGTGGCAGACTGGATCTTCTCTAAAGACTATGTTACAAACAATGAACTAGAGAATAATATATGTTACCCGTTTCTGCCGGTAGCTTTAACACATTGCAAACCTAAATTAATACCTCAAGAATTGAAAACATTTAAAACGATATATAATCCGATTCAGAGTTGGTGGAAAATGGGTAAGATCCTGGCTTTGGATTGTAATATATCAAAGTTTGTTCCATTTCTGGGCAATCCCAAATTCCTAGCAGGCATAGACTCAGCACCGTTTCAAAGATGGTACAGTTTAGGATTGGACAGGGCTATTCATTTTATTGATAGAGAGAATCAATGTGTAAAAACTTTTGAATCACTTAGGCAAGAATTTAATCTTTCCAATAAAGAATTTTTTGCGTATTTGCAGGCCAGACATTTTGTAGTAGAACTATCAAAGGAGGCAAACAGCTCTTGGTTCTGGGGGAACTTGGAGGGGTGGTTAACTATGGTGGAAAACGGACATATGTCTATCTCTCCATGCTACCACCTTCTCATCTCCCTTAAGGGTAGATCAAATCTCGAGAAACTCTCGGCAGAGTGGAATATCTTGATACCTGATAGTAATATTGATGTTCAGCTGGTGCAGGGTTCTATTACAAGAATAGCACAGGCTACACTATCTTCTACTTGGAGGGAATCACGTTAAACTTCTTTATAGGGTGTACTTTACTCCGGAAAAAAAGTCTTAGATGCGGGAACATAGATTTTAATAAATGTCCAAAGTGCTCAAAATCCGCAGCTGACCTTGTCCATATGATATGGAGCTGTCCTAGAATCAGTCAATTCTGGATGAAAGTGGAATACTGGCTAAAAAACTCTGTTAAGATTTTCCCTCTTAAATTATCACTGAGTTATAATGTGTTTTTAAGGAAAGGTAGGGAAAAATTACACCCACAATATAAACTAATTAATATGACTGTTATTGCAACCAGATACTTAATATTTAAAAAATGGAAAATGAATGCAATTCCAACTGTCATGGAGGTCAAAAATTGTTTGAAAAAACAATGTATACTAGAGCAGATAGATACTAATATGAATGATGAAGGGGATTTCAGAATTTTTTTTACAAAGTGGTCACTATTTATTAGGACTCTTTCTACAGCCGAAATAGACTACATGATTTTTCCATTTAGAAATTCCGAACTAGTATTGCTAGGGGTGTGGTAAAATTTTACCCTAGCCTGCCCTTCCCATCAGTGTAAGTGGAGGGGGGAGTGGGGGAAGAGAATGTATTTTTTTTAGTAGGGCACGGTAGTGAGTGCCTATAATCCAAGCTACTTGGGAGGCCGAGGCTCTCCCTCAATTTTTCCCTATTTTTTTTCCCCCTTTTTCTGTTTCTTTTCTTTTTCTCTTTTTTTTTTTTTTTTAATAATTGAGAAGGGGGTGGAGGGGTTCTGTCAGGGGAGGGGGGAGCTCGCTAGAAGTAAATTGATAAAACATTCAGGGGTAGTACTAAGTTTTTCTTCACAACTTATTAATATAAGGTTCTAGACATAAGGTTAAGTTAAACTAGAAGATTAATTGTATGTGTATTGACTATAATCTCAAGGGTAGAGTGGATTAGAATATGAAGATTAAACTGCGGTATAATTATAGATTGGTACATCATGTTGAAAACTGATATTTATGATTTGTGTATAAATATGGGTGATATTTGCAAATATTGTGTTATAACATGGTACTTATCTTTTTGTTTTTAATACCCTGAATTGTATTATCAGCTAAAAACCAAATAAAAAAAATAAAAAAAATTGCATGCTCTATCTGAATCATGCAAGTTTAATTTTGATTAGACTTTCCCTTTAAATACATTTACAAATGTAAAGTTCTATCCCACCCACTACTAATGGTCTATACCATAGTGATGAATATAGTTTTACTAAATCTAGACCACATATTTGTATATATATCTAAAATGGCATCTATGGTCATTTCAGAGTGTATTGCACATAATAGAATTATTCCAAATCATTTTAGAATACTTAAAAACATATCGAAATGTTGAGTTTTGCACTTTATCAAGTCATTTTAGCTGTTGAATTGTCCCAAAAACCTGTTGAAAAGTATAGAGTGGTTTGTAATGGCCGAAGTTGCTGCTATCCATGATGCATCATATAGGAGATTCAGAAAAATATCTGATCTGATATTTTTCTAATATGGAAATTGTTATCTTTGCATTGTGATTGTTCTGATGATAAAACCACATATTGGGAGTCGAAGAACAGCTGATAAACACAATCAACATGATTAGAATCTACCCATAGTCTCAGCAAAGGTATTGCTAAATAACTGACTTGTATGTATCCTGAAGACTGGCATTGAGAAATTCTGAGCTGTAGCACTCTGCTCAGGGTTCACACTTTGTGCCCCAAGAAAGATCTTTATTTACCATATTAAATTCACCCACTGTGCCTTTTTTGCCTAATGGCGCACATTTGAATATATGAGTGTCTGCTTACAAAGCTTGAACAGCTGACGATATAGGAACTATTTTTTAAAATAAAGGGACAGTCTACTCCAGAATTTTTGTTGTTTAAAAAGATAGATATTCCCTTTCTTATCCATTCCCTAGTTTTGCATAACCAACACTGTTATATTAATACACGTTTCACCTCTGTGATTACCTTGTATCTAAGCCTCTGCAGACTGCCCTGCAGGATAACAGTACAATGGAGAAACAATACGATAAAAGACAACATTTTACAGACAAATACAGGGGGAATTGAGGGCCCTATTCCTGTGGGAACCTACAATCTAGATGGGTAGGAGGATGGGAAACAGGAGGTGGGGAATGCAAAGGTGAGAATGATATTAGTGAGGTGATAGAGGGCAACTGTTAGTTAAGTGAAGTTAGTTTGTTAATAAGTCGGGTGATAAGCTTCCTTGAACAGAAAGGTCTTTAGGGAACGTTTAAAGGAGAAGAGGTTAGGGGCAAGTCTGACAGCACGAGGAAGTGCATTCCAGAGGGTTGGTGCCGCACGAGAGAAGTCCTGTAGTCTAGCATGAGAGGAGGTGATGGTAGAGGACGCAAGAAGCAGGTCATTGTTAGATCTTAGGGGGCGGGCAGGAGAATATTTTTTGATAAGTGAGGACAGGTAGGGTGGGGCAGCATTGGTGAGGGCTTTGTAGGTCAGGGTGAGAATTTTGAATTTAACTCTGTTGTGAATGAGGATCCAGTGAAGGGACTCACAGAGAGGTGCAGCAGAAACAGAGTGTCGAGAGAGGTGGATTAGCCTGGCAGATGCATTTAGGATGGATTGGAGGGGAGAGAGGTGGTAGAGAGGAAGGCCAGTTAGTAAGTTGTTACAGTAGTCAAGTCAGGAAATTACCAGGGAGTGGATTAGCTGTTTAGTAGTTTCAGCACTTAGAAACGGACACATTTTGGAGATATTGCGTAGGTGGTTGCGGCAGGATGAAGAGAGCAATTGGATGTGGGGAATGAAGGACAGATTTGAGTCAATCGTGACTCCGAGGCAGCGGACTTGGGGTGATGGGGAGATAGTGGTGCCGCCAACAGTTATAGAAAAATTAGAAACTGGAGTAGAGTTGGAGGGGGGAATTAGAAGTAGTTCGGTCTTGGACATGTTTATTCTTAGGTGGTGAGAGGCTATCCAGGAGGAAATGCCAGATAAGCAGTCGCTGATGTGAGAATTGACAGAAGGAGAGAGTGCAGGGGTGGAAAGGTAGATCTGGGTATCATCAGCATAGAGATGATAGCTGAAGCCATAGCTGTTGATAAGTTTACCCAGTGAAGAAGTGTAAATAGAGAAGAGTAGAGGACCCAGGACAGAGCCTTGAGGTACTCCAACAGACAGAGGCAAAAGAGAGGAGGAGTCACCAGCAAAAGAGAAGGAGAAGGATCTGTTAGAGAGATAAGAGTGGATCCAGGAGAGGGCAGTGTCACAGACCCCAAGAGAGCTGAGAGTCCGTAGGAGAAGGGGATGGTCAACAGTGTCAAAGGCAGCAGAGAGGTCAAGTAAGATGAGTATAGAGTAGTAGCCTTTGTTTTTAGTAGAAAGGAGATCATTAGTAACCTTGGTGAGGGCGGTCTCAGTTGAGTGTTGGGGACGGAAGCCAGATTGCAGGGGGTCGAGCAATGAGTTGGAGGACAGGAATTGGGTTAGGCGATCGAAAACTAGTTTTTCAAGGAATTTTGAAGCTAGCGGGAGCAGTGATATGGGGCGGTAGTTTGCAGGGGAGTTAGGGTCAAGGGAGGGTTTTTTGAGGATGGGGGTGACCTTTGCATGTTTGAAGGAGGCAGGGAATGAGCCGGTAGAAAGGGATAGGTTGAATATGTGAGTAAGAGCCGGAGTGAGGGTGGGAGACAGAGGGGGAATTAGATGTGAAGGAATAGGGTCAAGTGGGCAGTTAGTGAGGTGTGAGGAAGACAAAAGGGAAGCCACTTCACTCTCATTGTTTGAGAGGAGGGTGCAGAAAATGGCAGAGGGGGTGACTGGGAGCGAAGTTGGGAGATTGCAGGTTTGTGTAGGGATGTTTCTTCGGATGGCAAGTGTTTTATTGAAAAAATAGTCAGCAAGGTATTGAGCACTGAGCAAGGTATTAAATCATCTTCTAGAAACAACAAAGAAATACAAGTTTAATGTTTCTTTAAAGAGACAGTAAAGTCAAAATTAAACTTTGACTATTCTGATAAAGTATGCAATGTTAAACAACTTTCCAGTATACTTATATTATTACATTTGCTTTTTCTCTTGGTATCCTTTGTTAAAGAGAAGGCTCAGGAGCAGCAATGCAAATCTGGTAAACCAATTGCAAGGCATATATATGTGAAACCACCAATCACCAGCTAGCTCCCAGCAGTGCCTTGCTGCTCCTGAACCTACTCTTCAACAAAGGATACCAAGAAAAAAAAAAGAAAATGTAATAACAGAAGTAAATTTGAAAGTTGCTTAAAATTGAACGCTCTCTCTGAATCATGAAATACATTTTTTGGGTTTCATGTCCCTTTAAGTCAGACAGTGACCTATGGTTTCACATTTATCATTAGAGGGACACTGAACCCACATTTTTTCTTTCGTAATTCATGCAATTTTAAGCAACTTTATAATTTACTCCTATTATCATTTTTTCTTCGTTCAATTGCTATCTTTATTTGAAAAAAGAGGCATCTAAGCTTTTGTTTGTTCAGAACTCTGGACGGCACTTTTTTATTGGTGGATGAATTTATAACCCAGGTTGTTCACCAAAAATGGGCCGGCATCTAACTTACATTCTTGCATTTCAAATAAAGATACCAAGAGAATGAAGAAAATTTGATAGTAGGAGTAAATTAGAAAGTTGCTTAAAATTGCATGCTCTATCTGAACCATGAAAGAAAAAATTTGGGTTCAGTGTCCCTTGAAGGTTTGCTTGCTTTTTTAGTGTTTCATGTATCTAATAAAACATGCACTATGTTATTGCTCTTTCATTTGTTATATTGTAAACACAAACATCTTCCAAGTAAACATTTTAAAAAGTTTTTTTTTATTTAAAGGCAAAGTAGAGAGTGATTAACATATTGTTTTAGGTGTTTTGACAAGACACAAAAATAAACCCCAGATTGATAGAAGAATAAGGATATAACAAAGTCTCTTTCGGCTAGATTTAGAGTTCTGCGGCCAAAGGGGTGCGTTAGCTACGCATGCTTTTTTCCCCACGCACCTTTTAAATACCGCTGGTATTTAGAGTTCACAGAAGGGCTGCGTTAGGCTCCAAAAAGGGAGCGTACAGGCATATTTACCGCCACTGCAACTCTCAATACCAGCGGTGCTTACGGACGCGGCCAGCTTCAAAAACGTGCTCGTGCATGATTCCCCCATAGGAAACAATTTGGCCGTTTGAGCTGAAAAAAAAAACCTAACACCTGCAAAAAAGCAGCGTTCAGCTCCTAACGCAGCCCCATTGTTTCCTATGGGGAAACAGTTTCTAAGTCGGCACCTAACACCCAAACATGAACCCCGAGTCTAAACACCCCTAACCTTACACTTATTAACCCCTAATCTGCCACCCCCACTATCGCTGACCCCTGCATTATACTATTAACCCCTAATCTGCCGCTCCGTAAACCGCCGCAACCTACGTTATCCCTATGAACCCCTAATCTGCTGCCCCTAACCCCCGCTGACCCCTATATTATGTTTATTACCCCCTAATCTGCCTCCCCAACGTCGCCGCTACCTACCTACACTTATTAACCCCTAATCTGCCGACCGGACCTCACCGCTACTCTAATAAATGTATTAAACCCTAAAGCTAAGTCTAATCCTAACCCTAACACCCCCCTAAGTTAAATATAATTTTTATCTAACGAAATAAAATAAATCTTATTAAATAAATGAATCCTATTTAAAGCTAAATACTTACCTGTAAAATAAACCCTAATATAGTTACAATATAAATTATAATTATATTGTAGCTATTTTAGGATTAATATTTATTTTACAGGCAACTTTGTATATATTTTAACCAGGTACAATAGCTATTAAATAGTTAATAACTATTTAATAGCTACCTAGTTAAAATAATTACAAAAGTACCTGTAAAATAAATCCTAACCTAAGTTACAATTAAACCTAACACTACACTATCAATAAATTAATTAAATAAACTACCTACAATTATCTACAATTAAACCTAACACTACACTATCAATAAATAAATTAAATACAAATACCTACAGATAAATACAAATAAATACACTAACTAAAGTACAAAAAATAAAAAAAGAACTAAGTTAACAAAAATAAAAAAGAACTGTTACAAAAAATAAAAAAATAATTTACAAACATTATAAAAATATTACAACAATTTTAAGCTAATTACACCTACTCTAAGCCCCCTAATAAAATAACAAAGCCCCCCAAAATAAAATAATGCCCTACCCTATTCTAAAATAAAAATTGAAAAGCTCTTTTACCTTACCAGCCCTTAAAAGGGCCTTTTGCGGGGCATGCCCCAAAGAATTCTGCTCTTTTGCCTGTAAAAAAAACACACAATACCCCCCCCAACATTACAACCCACCACCCACATACCCCTAATCTAACCCAAACCCCCTTAAATAAACCTAACACTAAGCCCCTGAAGATCTTCCTACCTTATCTTCACCACGCCGGGTATCACCGATCCGTCCAGAAGAGGGTCCGAAGTCTTCCTCCTATCCGGGGCTGAAGAGGTCCATCATCCGGCTGAAGTCTTCATCCAAGCGGGGGCTGAAGAGGTCCATCATCCGGCTGAAGTCTTCATCCAAGCGGGGGTTGAAGAGGTCCATCATCCGGCTGAAGTCTTCTATCAAGTGGCATCTTCAATCTTCTTTCTTCCGGCTCCATCTTCATCCCGGGCGGAACATCCATCCTGGCCGACGACTTCCCGAAGAATGACGGTTCCTTTAAGGGACGTCATCCAAGATGGCGTCCCTCGAATTCCTATTGGCTGATAGGATTCTATCAGCCAATTGGAATTAAGGTAGGAAAATTCTGATTGGCTGATGGATTCAATCAGCCAATCAGATTGAGCTTGCATTCTATTGGCTGTTCCGATCAAATGTACTTAAATGTACCTGGTCTTTACCTAGACTTTCAATAAAGTCGACTTTTACTTGCAACTATTGCGGCAGAATGTGTTTTCCTTGTAGCAGATCACTTCAATCATTTCCTTAAAATAAATACAAAGTTGCCTGTAAAATAAATATAAATCCTAAAATAGCTACAATATAATTATAATTTATATTGTAGCTATATTAGGGTTTATTTTACAGGTAAGTATTTAGCTTTAAATAGGAATAATTTATTTAATAAGATTTATTTTATTTCGTTAGATTAAAATTATATTTAATTTAGGGGGGTGTTAGTGTTAGGGTTAGACTTAGCTTTAGGGGTTAATACATTTATTAGAGTAGCGGTGAGGTCCGGTCGGCAGATTAGGGGTTAATAATTGTAGGTAAGGTAGCGGCAACGTTGGGAGGGGGGGCAGATTAGGGGTTAATAAATATTATGTAGGTGTCGGCGATGTTAGGGGCAGCAGATTAGGGGTACATAGGGATAATGTAGGTTGCGGCGGTGTGTGGTCGGCAGATTAGGGGTTAAACATATTTATTAGAGTGGCGGCGATGTGGGGGGACCTCGGTTTAGGGGTACATAGGTAGTTTATGGGTGTTAGTGTACAGTAGAGCACAGTAGTTAAGAGCTTTATGAACCGGCGTTAGCCCAGAAAGCTATTAACTCTTGGCTTTTCTCTGCGGCTGGAGTCTTGTCGTTAGATTTCTAACGCTCACTTCAGCCAAGACTCTAAATACCAGCGCTAGAAAGATCCCATTGAAAAGATAGGCAACGCAATTGGCGTAGGGGGATCTGCGGTATGGAAAAGTCGCGGCTGGAAAGTGAGCGTTAGACCCTTTCCTGACTGACTCTAAATACCAGCGGGCGGTCAAAACCAGCGTTAGGACCCCCTAACGCTGGTTTTGACGGCTAACGCAGTACTCTAAATCTAGGCGTTTGGTTGTTAGGGGAAAAGGGTTTGGTGGTAATCTGGTTTCTGAATGTCAGATATACTTTGAACTGATAAATTATATTATCTCCTGTACAGAAATATTAGTTGGATGTGCACAGCAAATTTGGGGTGCAAAAGAGAAAAAAGTAAAATCCCTGAACATTATAAGATCAGTAGCTTCATGTGCAGCAAGAGAGAGTTGCAAGTACACATGAGGTGCATATCATTTTAATCTGGTGGCTCGTTGGGATCAAAACAAGTGATTCAAATGGGAGCATATGCTTAGAACAAAATTCCAGGTGTAACATTTTCCTTGTTTTGCCCCCTGATTTCTGGAGACACATGATTGATATGCTTCTAACAAATGATCTGGTAGTCAGTATGATCGTAACATAGGTATACCGCTGCATGTCAATTTTTGGCAGGTTACCTTGGGCAAGTGTACCAAGGTTCACCACGTCTGCCTTTGCCAATGCTAGTGAAAGCCATAGTAGTGTGAAAATGTGTGCTTGTGCCTTATTATGTAGTTGTAACCTTGTTATGTGAGTGAGCTTATGTTACTAGATAAAACCGTTTGCAAAACTTCTCAGTCCTTAGTTATTATTGCCAGAATTAAAGGGACATAAAACCGAATTTTTTTCTTTCATAATTCAGTTAGAGCATTCATCTTTCCAATTGACGTCTATTATCTAATTTCTTTTCTTTTCTTGGTGTCCTTTGTTGAAAAGGATAGGCTCAGGGGCTGCTGATTGGTGACTGCACATATATGCCTAATATTATTGGCTCACCAGGTGTTCAACTAGCTCCCAGTTAAATAATAGAAGTCAATTGGGAAGTTGTTTAAAATTATATTCTCTATCTTAATCATGAAAGAAAAAAATGGGGGTTTGTGTCCCTTAAAAGTCTTAAAAACATCAATAGTAAAATAAGTAAATATTAAAATATTACTAATATTTACAAATCTTCTTTCATCATTTTTAAGAATTATAAAAAGAAATGAATCCAAAATATGTGAACATGAATTCAATTATTTTATCTTCTTATGATAGAATAGTGGCCTAAGTCAGAGGGTGAGATGTATGGCAGAGAGAGGGAGGTTTTGATAATGGGTAAAGGGATGATAGAAAGAGATATTGAGGAATTTTAAAGGCTAACGGCTAGATTACGAGTTTTGCGGGTATGAGTGAAAAAGCAGCATTAAGGCTCATAACGCTGCTTTTTCACTACAGCTGGTATTACGAGTCTTGCAGGTTAAGGGGCACCGCACACTTTTTTCAATGGGACTTTCACAGCGCCGGTATTACGAGTCTGCCTTGGAGGCCAAAACGTGAGCGATACACCCTATACCGCCAAGATCAATACCGTAAACTGAAAGTCAGTATTTATGAGTTTTACGCTACAAAGCTGTAACATAAAACTCATAACTAAAGTGCTAATAAGTACACTAACACCCATAAACTACCTTTTAACCCCTAAACTGAGGCCCTCCCACATCGCAAACACTAAAATAAAATGATTAACCCCTAATCTGCCGCTCCGGACATCGCCGCCACCAGAATAAACATATTAACCCCTAAACCGCTGCACTCCCGCCTCGCAAACACTAGTTAAAGGGCCACTGTAAGTAAATATTTTCCATGCCTGTTACTAACTAACTACCCCAAATACACTTTTTATCAATAGCATTTCAATAACATATCTCTACCGTATATCAGAAATCTTGTCTGCAAATTTAATTGTTTTCCAAACCCACTCCGTGGGTATCCTTTTCTCTGTACCAATCCGTTTACAATACCTAGGTTTCAAAATGGCGCTTTAAACACAAAGTTATTGGTTTAAGTATTTTGAACACACAGTGCTGAAAATAGTGGGCAGGATAACGTGACATCATCGGCGAATAAAAGATATAACTTTCAGAATGTTATGAAACTTAGTTTTGGAGAAAATATAGGTCAGTAGGTTTTAATTAATGTTTATTAACTTTAATATGTTAGTTGTGTCATGTTAGGAAATGTCCAGAAGAAGACCCAAATGCTAGGGCGAACTTAAACAACACCCTTGCACTCTGACTTTAATCCAGGACGTGACCCCACGACAACCTCCAAAAAACAAAGTACTCACGATATGGAGCAGGGTTAGCCTGTGCCAAAGTAATTCATGATATCAGCCAGATAGACTTCTGAATAAGGAACTGGTTTCAGGAAATGTCTTCCACAGTATCAGGAGAGCAGGGATAGTCCACTTATACTCAGACAGAAGAAGGGTAAAACAGGAAACAGTTAATAATGCAGGAGTAGGTCATTTGTTATCAGGCAGTCTGAAGGTTAACACTGTGTAGACAGTCTTTGCAGAGTATGCAACAGGTAATCAGGCAGTTTGAGGGTTAACACTGAGTAGACAGTCTTTGCAGAGTATGCAACAGGTAATCAGGCAGTTTGAGAGTTAACACTGTGTAGACAGTCTTTGCAGAGTATGCAACAGGTAATCAGACAGTTTGAGGGTAAACACTGTGTAGTCAGAACTTGCAGAATTAACAACATGTAATCAGGTAGTTTGAAGGTTAACACTGTGTTGTCAGAACTTGCAGAGATAGCAACAGGTAAGCTGGTAGTTTGAAGGTTAACACAGATTAATCAGTACTTGTTGAGATTGGCAACAGGATATCAAGCAGTTTGAAGGTTTACACTGAATAATTGTATTTGCAGAGTTTGGAAACAGGTAAACATGCAGATTGAAGGTTTCACAGAAATAACAGTATTTGAATAGTTTGGCAATACACAGAGTAGTCTGAATATGCAGGGTTTACGGCAGGTAAACAGGAAGTTTGAAAGTTTCACAAAACAAACAGTACTTGCATTGTTTGGAGACAGGTAATCAGGAGGTTGAAGGTAAATCCAGCATAGTAAATCCTTGAAGAGATTGGCAACAGAAAAGCAGCAGTTAGAGAGATTCCTCAGAGAAATCCTATCAGAAGCCAAAAAGTTAACAAACAAACTGGCACTGGAGAAACAGTAAGCCAAGAATAAAAAGCCTGGTTGTGACATCATCAGGAAGGGGTGGCTCAGACACCTGTCAATCAAGCACACAGAGAGGACTGCAGAGCTTCCCAGCAGCTGAGCGTGACAGTGCCCCCTCCTCAAGGACCCCTCCGGGGGACCCGACCGGGCCTGGCAGGGTATTTCTTGTGAAAAGACTTGACAAGAGCTGGAGCAGGAACATGAGAGGCCGGTTCCCAAGATCGTTCAGAGATAGGATAACCCTTCCAATGGACCAGGTAGTACAGCCGATTGCCCCGTAGCTTGGAATCGAGAATCTGGCTGACTTTAAACTCAGAAGTTCCCTCTACGGAAAGTGGAGGAGGTGGTTTACTCTTGATAGAGTACCAATTGTAGATGACTGGCTTGAGTAGGGAGACATGAAACACTGGATGGATCTTGAGAGTCTTGGGTAAGGCCAGGCGGTATGCAGAAGAACAAACTCCAGAAACAATTCGAAAAGGTCCAATGTACTTAGGACCCAACTTGGTACAAGGTTGTTTTAGACGTATGAATCTGGTGGATAAAAATACTCTGTCTCCAGTACGAAGTAAAGGAGCCTTGCACCTTCTGCGATCAGCATATTTCTTATGTCTTAAGGAAGAAGAGAGTAGATTTTGACAAATGATTTGCCAGTGATTACTGAGATTTTTCACTATACGATCTGCTCCAGGGACTTCAGTAGAACTGGTAATCATAGGAAAGGTTCTAGGTTCAAATCCATAAGCTGCCTTAAAGGGAGAGGTCTGTAATGAGGCGTTATAATGTGAGTTGTGAGCTAATTCCGCCAAAGGCAATAACTGAGACCAGTTGGAGTGGTGATGGTCTACATAATGTCTTAGAAAAGATTCCAAGGCTTGATTTACACGCTCAGTCTGTCCGTTGGATTGAGGATGGTGTGCAGTAGAAAGTGATATGTTGATTCCAAAGTGTTTACAAAAAGACCTCCAAAATTTGGAAACAAATTGGACTCCACGATCTGAGACTAAGTCAGTGGGAAAACCATGTAAACGAGATATATGTAGAACAAAGAGTTCAGAAAGTCTTTGAGCTGAAGGCAAGCCTGGAAGAGGTATGAAGTGAGCAGACTTGGAGAACCGATCCACCACTACCCAAATGGTCGTATTTCCAGCAGAAACAGGAAGATCTGTAACAAAGTCCATGGATAAGTGAGACCAAGGGTAATGAGGAATAGGAAGAGGGTGTAATAGACCAAACGGTCGATGAGAAGATTGTTTGTTCGAAGCACAAGAACTACAAGCAGCAATATAATCCTTAACATCCCTCCTCATAGTGGACCACCAAACATGCTGCTTCAGTTTCCACAATGTATTGGTTATTCCCGGATGACCTGCTGAAATGTTGTCATGAGCCCAACGTAGAAGCTTAAGACGTAATCCTTTGGGTACATACAGGATACCAGAAGATAGTTTGCAAGAAGATGGTACCCGGACTTGAGCAGCATGTAAAGCCTGTACTGGAAAAGAGGATACTTGAGCCAAAACTTTGACTGGACGTAGTATAGGTTCTGAATCAAATGGAGAAGGTTCAGAAGATTGGAACTGCCTAGATAAAGCATCTGCCTTGGAATTTTTTGATCCAGGAACATAGGAAAGTACAAAATTAAACCTGGAGAAGAACAAGGCCCACCGAGCCTGACGAGGATTGAGACGTGTAGCTGTTTGGAGGTATAAAAGAGTCTTGTGATCTGTCAGAATGAAAAAAGGTTGACTGGTACCCTCTAACCAATGCCTCCATTCATCCAAAGCTAATTTTATAGCCAAAAGCTCCTTATTGCCCACATCATAATTTAAGTCGGCAGGATTGAATTTTTTCGAAAAGAACACCACAGGATGTATCTTGCTGGTAGTCTGATCACGTTGGTAGAGAACAGCTCCAGCTGCTATAGAGGAAGCGTCAACCTCCAAAATAAACTGGAAATCAGGAATTGGATGACTGAGAAGAGGTGCAGAAGAAAATGCTGATTTTAGCGTTTCAAAAGCCTGTACTGCCGAAGAGGACCAGTTCTTACAATTTTGCCCTTTCTTAGTAAGAGAAGTGAGTGGAGACGTGATGTCAGCAAAGTTCTTTATAAACTTTCTATAGTAATTGGCAAAGCCAAGAAACCTCTGCAGGGATTTGAGAGTAGTTGGTCTGGGCCAGTCCTTGATAGCCGACAGTTTAGCAGGATCCATCTCAAAACCTGATTCAGAAATGATATACCCCAAAAAGGGGATGGAACTCGGATGAAAAGAGCATTTCTCCAATTTAGCGAACAGGGAATTGTCTCGTAACCTCTGAAGAACCAGTCTTACATGATGTACATGTTCCTGTAATGTTTTCGAATAGATTAGAATGTCATTGAGGTAAATGATAACAAATTGATTTAGATAATCTCTGAAGATTTCATTGACAAAGTGCTGAAATACTGCTGGTGCATTGCACAATCCAAATGGCATTACTAGATACTCGTAGTGACCAAATCTAGTGTTAAATGCCGTCTTCCATTCATCTCCTTTACGGATTCTGACCAGATTGTAGGCCCCACGGATATCTAACTTGGAAAAAATAGAAGCACCTTGAAGACGATCGAATAACTCAGAAATGAGCGGCAGAGGATAGCTGTTTTTGACAGTAATCTGATTCAAGGCTCGATAATCAATACAGGGACGAAGACCTCCATCTTTTTTCCCAATGAAGAAAAAACCTGCACCCACAGGTGAAGAGGAAGGACGAATGAATCCTCTGGCTAAGTTGTCCTTTATGTATTCCTCAAGAGAGACATTTTCTTGACGAGAGAGGGGATAGGTCCTTCCCTTAGGTAGAGGAGCCCCTGAATACAATTCGATAGGACAGTCAAATATCCAGTGTGGAGGTAACGTCTCAGCCTCTTTTTTAGAAAACACATCACAAAAGGCATGATAGTAATTGGGCAATGATTCAGGAACTTCCACCATAGCTACGACAGGACAGGATGGTTTAGAGGGATTTTGCAGGCAATGTTTGAAACAGGTAGTTCCCCAGGAAATAAGTTCTCCTTTAGACCATGAGAAAACTGGATCATGAAGCTGCAACCAAGGTAACCCCAGAATCAATGGTATGTGGGGAGAAGAAATGACATCAAAATGAAAAATTTCAGAATGAAGTATGCCCACAGTCAAAAGAAGAGGAATGGTAGAATGTTGTATGATACCAGTACCTAGAGGCTGTCCACTGACAGTAGTTACCTTAATTAACTGTTTCTTGGCTTGAAGAGGAATCCTGAGAGAGTCAGAAAAGTTTGAATCAATGAATACTCCAGCAGCTCCAGAATCAATGAGAGCTTGAGCTCGAAACTTGGTGTTTCCAAAAGAGATAGCTACAGGAACAAAAAGTTTAGAATTGAGGGAAGACATGGGATTCTGGCTTAACTCTGTCCCTCTATCAAAAGTTAAGCCTTGGCTTTTACTGGCCGGATAGGACAGTCCTTCAGTAAATGTCCTTTGGTACCACAATACAGACATAACCCAAGAGTACGCCTTCTATGGCGTTCAGCTTCTGACAATTTAATAGCTCCTACTTCCATGGGTTCCACAGACTCAGGAGATTGGGAATTATTATTAGAAAGAATTGAGGTTCGAATAGGAGGACGAAAAGAAGATTTAACAAAGGATCTCTGATTCCTATCTCTCTCCTGAAGACGTTCAGAATGCCGGGCGTCAAGAGTAATACATAAATTGATAAGACCCTCCAATGAATCAGGGAGTTCCCGAAATACAAGTTCATCCTTAAGGCGTTCGCAAAGTCCTTTGCGAAAGGCTGCCCATAAGGCTCCATGGTTCCAATCAGTTTCTGCGGCTAAAGTCCTGAATTCAATAGCATATTGAGCTACCGAAAGGGATCCCTGTCTCAGATCCAACAATCCTGCCTCAGCAGCTGCAGACCGCGCAGGCTTGTCAAAAACAGAAGAAAAAATGGACACAAATAATTCCACATCCTGTAGTAACGGATCATTCTTCTCTAAAAGAGGGGACACCCAGGCTAGAGCCTTACCCTTCAAGAGAGAAATAATAAAGGTGATTTTGGAAGTAGAATTGGAAAAAACTTGAGGATTGTTTCTGAAGTGTAAACGACACTGATTAAGGAATCCACGGTATTCTTCAGGATTACCGTCATATTTATCTGGAAGTGGGATTCGTTGTATATTCTGTCCAACAGTTTGAGGTGGATTAAAGACAGCATTGGTGCTAGTAGCAGTGGCAGCAGGAGTCACCGTCGCTTGAGAAGGAGCGGAGAGGTTATGTAGCAGAGCAGTAATCTGGTCAAGCTTGGAATCCAAAGATTGCAAATGAGCAGAATGATTTCCTAGAAGTTGCTCTTGTAGAGCCACAGCCCTGGATAACTTGTCAGGGTCCATATTATGGCCAGTTTGTACTGTCAGGTTAGGAAATGTCCAGAAGAAGACCCAAATGCTAGGGCGAACTTAAACAACACCCTTGCACTCTGAGTTTAATCCAGGACGTGACCCCATGACAACCTCCAAAAAACAAAGTACTCACGATATGGAGCAGGGTTAGCCTGTGCCAAAGTAATTCATGATATCAGCCAGAAAGACTTCTGAATAAGGAACTGGTTTCAGGAAATGTCTTCCACAGTATCAGGAGAGCAGGGATAGTCCACTTATACTCAGACAGAAGAAGGGTAAAACAGGAAACAGTTAATAATGCAGGAGTAGGTCATTTGTTATCAGGCAGTCTGAAGGTTAACACTGTGTAGACAGTCTTTGCAGAGTATGCAACAGGTAATCAGGCAGTTTGAGGGTTAACACTGAGTAGACAGTCTTTGCAGAGTATGCAACAGGTAATCAGGCAGTTTGAGAGTTAACACTGTGTAGACAGTCTTTGCAGAGTATGCAACAGGTAATCAGACAGTTTGAGGGTAAACACTGTGTAGTCAGAACTTGCAGAATTAACAACATGTAATCAGGTAGTTTGAAGGTTAACACTGTGTTGTCAGAACTTGCAGAGATAGCAACAGGTAAGCTGGTAGTTTGAAGGTTAACACAGATTAATCAGTACTTGTTGAGATTGGCAACAGGATATCAAGCAGTTTGAAGGTTTACACTGAATAATTGTATTTGCAGAGTTTGGAAACAGGTAAACATGCAGATTGAAGGTTTCACAGAAATAACAGTATTTGAATAGTTTGGCAATACACAGAGTAGTCTGAATATGCAGGGTTTGCGGCAGGTAAACAGGAAGTTTGAAAGTTTCACAAAACAAACAGTACTTGCATTGTTTGGAGACAGGTAATCAGGAGGTTGAAGGTAAATCCAGCATAGTAAATCCTTGAAGAGATTGGCAACAGAAAAGCAGCAGTTAGAGAGATTCCTCAGCGAAATCCTATCAGAAGCCAAAAAGTTAACAAACAAACTGGCACTGGAGAAACAGGAAGCCAAGAATAAAAAGCCTGGTTGTGACATCATCAGGAAGGGGTGGCTCAGACACCTGTCAATCAAGCACACAGAGAGGACTGCAGAGCTTCCCAGCAGCTGAGCGTGACAAGTTGTTTAGCTTAAAAATTATAACAGAAAGTAATCCTTTAAATATTATTAACCCCTAATCTGCCGCCCCTAACATCGCCACCACCTACCTACATTTATTAACCCCTAATCTGCCGCCAACAACGTCGCCGCCACTATACTAAATGTATTAACCCCTAAACCTAAGTCTAACCCTAACACCCCCTAACTTAAATATAATTAAAATAAAGCTAAATAAAACCTACTATTAATAACTAAATAATTCTTATTTAAAACTAAATACTTACCTGTAAAATAAACCCTAAGCTAGCTACAATATAACTAATAGTTACATTGTAGCTATCTTAGGGTTTATTTTTATTTTACAGGTAAGTTTGTATTTATTTTAACTAGGCAGACTAGTTAGTAAATAGTTATTAACTATTTAATAACTACCTAGCTAAACTAAATACAAATTTACCTGTAAAATAAATAACCTTACACTACAATTAAATAAATTACCTAAATTAAATACAATTACCTAAATTACAAAAAACAAACAAACACTATATTAAACAAAATAAAAAAAGAAATTATCAGATATTTAAACTAATTACACCTAATCTAATAGCCCTATCAAAATAAAAAAAGCTCCCCTAAAATAAAAAAAAACCCCTAGCCTAAACTAAACTACCAATAGCCCTTAAAAGGGCCTTTTGCGGGGCATTGCCCCAAAGAAATCAGTTCTTTTACCTGTAAAAAAAATACAAACAACCCCCCCAACAGTAAAACTCCCCACCCACACAACCAACCCCCCAAATAAAATCCTAACTAAAAAAACCTAAGCTCCCCATTGCACTTAAAAGGGCATTTATTTATTTTTCAATTGCCCAAACCCTAATCTAAAAATAAAACCCACCCAATAAACCCTTAAAAAAACCTAACACTAACCCCCGAAGATCTACTTACAGTTTTGAAGACCGGACATCCATCCTAAACAAAGCTGGGAGAAGGCTTCATCCAAGCGGCAAGAAGTCCTCAATGAAGCCGGGAGAAGTCTTCATCCAAGCCGGCAGAATTTGTCCTCCAGACGGGCAGAATTCTTCATCCATACGGCATCTTCTATCTTCATCCATCTGGCGCGGAGCGACTCCATCTTCAAGAGCATCCTCTTCAATCGAAGTCTTCTTCCAGAATGAAGGTTCCTTTAATTGACGTCATCCAAGATGGCGTCCCTTGAATTCCAATTGGCTGATAGATATCTATCAGCCAATCGGAATTAAAGGTGAAAAAATCCTATTGGCTGATCCAATCAGTCAATAGCATTGAGCTTTAATCCTATTGGCTGATCCAATCAGCCAATAGGATTGAGCTTGCATTCTATTGGCTGATTAGAACAGCCAATAGAATGCAAGCTCAATCTTATTGGCTGATTGGATCAGCCAATAGGATTGAAGCTCAATCCTATTGGCTGATTGCATCAGCCAATAGGATTTTTTCACCTTTAATTCCAATTGGCTGATAGAATTCTATCAGCCAATCGGAATTCAAGGGACGCCATCTTGGATGACGTCACTTAAAGGAACCTTCATTCTGGAAGAAGACTTTGATTGAAGAGGATGCTCTGTGCCGTATGTCTTGAAGATGGACCTGCTCCGGATGGATGAAGATAGAAGATGCTGTCTGGATGAAGACTTCTGCCCGTCTGGAGGACCACTTCTGCCGGCTTGGATGAAGACTTCTCCCGGCTTCGTTGAAGACTTCTTGCCGCTTGGATGAAGACTTCTCCCGGCTTCGTTTAGGATGGATGTCTGGTCTGGTCAAAACTGTAAGTGGATCTGCAGGGGTTAGTGTTAGTTTTTTTTTAAGGGTTTATTGGGTGGGTTTTATTTTTAGATTAGGGTTTGGGCAATTGAAAAAGAGCTAAATGCCCTTTTAAGGGCAATGCCCATCCAAATGCCCTTTTCTGGGCAATTGGGAGCTTAGGTTTTTTTAATTAGGATTTTATTTGGGGGGTTGGTTGTGTGGGTGGTGGGTTTTACTGTTGGAGGGGGTGTTAGTATTTTTTTTACAGGTTAAAGTGCTGATTTCTTTGAGGCAATGCCCCACAAAAGGCTCTTTTAAGGGCTATTGGTAGTTTAGTTTAGGCTAGGGTTTTTTTTATTTTGGGTGATCTTTTTTTATTTTGATAGGGCTATTAGATTAGGTGTAATTAGTTTAAATATCTGATAATTTCTTTTTTTATTTTGTTTAATTTATTGTTTTTTTTTGTAATTTAGGTAATTGTATTTAATTTAGGTAATTTATTTAATTGTAGTGTAAGGTTAGGTGTTAGTGTAAGGCAGGTTAAGTTTTATTTTACAGGTAAATTTGTATTTATTTTAGCTAGGTAGTTAGTAAATAGTTAATAACTATTTAGTAACTATTCTACCTAGTTAAAATAAATACAAACTTGCCTGTAAAATAAAAATAAACCCTAATCTAGATACAATGTAACCATTAGTTATATTGTAGCTAGCTTAGGGTTTATTTTACAGGTAAGTATTTAGTTTTAAATAGGAATTATTTAGGTAATGATAATAATTTTCATTTAGATTTATTTTAATTATATTTAAGTTAGGGGGTGTTAGGGTTAGGGTTAGACTTAGGTTTAGGGGTTAATAAATTTAGTATAGTAGCGGCGATGTTGGGTGCGGCAGATTAGGGGTTAATAAATGTAGGTAGGTGGCGGCGATGTTAGGGGCGGCAGATTAGGGGTTAATAATATTTAACTCGGTTTGCGATGAGTGCGGCAGTTTAGGGGTTAATATGTTTATTATAGTGGCGGCGATGTACGGAGCGGCAGATTAGGGGTTAATAAGTATAATGTAGGTGTCGGCGATGTCGGGGGTGGCAGATTAGGGGTTAATAAGTGTAAGATTAGGGGTGTTTAGACTAGGGGTTCATGTTAGGGTATTAGGTGTAAATTTTAATTTTCTTTCCCCATAGGAATCAATGGGGCTGCGTTACTGAGCTTTACGCTGTTTTATTCCTGGTGTTAGACATTTTTTCAGCCGGCTCTCCCCATTGATGCCTATGTGGAAATCGTGCACGAGCACGTAAAACCAGCTCACCGCAGCTTTCAACAGCGCTGGTATTGGAGTGTGGTATGGAGCACAATTTTGCTTTACGCTCACTTCTTGCCTGATAACGCCAGGTTTTTATAAACCTGTAATACCAGCTCTGTAGGGAAGTGAGTAGTGACAATAATGTGCAAGTTAGCACTGCACCCCTCATACCGCAAAACTCGTAATCTAGCAGAAAGATTGCAAGGGGCTGTCTAACTAAGTAGATGATGTTAGGGAGGAGTTATGGGGTTAAAAGCAGAAAGAGAGGGTTTGAAATAGAAACAAATGTAGCTTAAAGGGACATGATACCCAAATGTTGAAGCACTTGAAAGTGATGCAGCATAGCTATCAAAAGCTGACTAGAAAATATCACCTGAGCATCTCTATGTAAAAAAGGAAGATATTTTACCTCAAACTTCCCATGTATTCACACCCCACTGTAAGTAAGTTCTATGAAATTTCATGAGATCACAGCAAAGGCAAAGCATTACCTCAGCACTGCTGATGCTGATTGGCTATTGTTTTTTTCTTCTTCTAACTTGCAGCTGGAAAGCAGCTGACGTGTAACTGCTTACACAGCACTCTGTTGAGCTGAAGAAATTTTGAGGTGAAATCTCTTCTTTTTTTTACATAGAGATGCTCAAGTGATATGTTCTTGTCAGCTTTTAACAGTTATGCTGCATCACTTTTAGGTGATTTAGCATATGAGTATTGTAGATCTTGCATACACAATGACGGGTACCAGGTAAAAAACTGTTTATTATTACAACTCCTGGTGAGACATGCTGTCTGCCTTCTTGTTTCACTTAGCATATTGAGGTATGTGTACCGAGCGCTAAAGTTTATAAAAAGGCCTTAAGCTTACTAACAGATTAGCCTCCTAGCAGGCTAAATAGTAGGTAACAGAATAGGGGGCGATAGTAAGCGCTGAATAGCTTAAAAGGCTGGAAACTAAATTCTGGCGAATAATTTATTCCATATACATTCAAATTAAAATCACAGATAAAATGTTAAAACACAATGTTCATATATAAATACAGTAACATTCTGTTCATGGATCCATGAAATATTCCAGGAGTTTTGTACCTGGCTACTTTAGTTATACAAAACCTTGAATGTAGCTATCTTCAAAGTTCTTATGTGTGTTTAGGATAGATTAATAAGTCGGTTACCTGACTTTGGCGTTCTAGATATGGTTCTATTGTCAGTGGATGAAAAAAATGTGTGGACTGTGGTTCAGATCAGACCAATGTGATGTGTAACAATAAACAATAAACAATATATCAACTTTCAAATAAACATTAAAATCTCTGCACATGATGGTTATTTGAAGATAGCTACATTCAAGGTTTTGTATAACTAAAGTAGCCAGGTACAAAACTCCTGGAATATTTCATGGATCCATGAACAGAATGTTACTGTATTTATATATGAACATTGTGTTTTAACATTTTATCTGTGATTTTAATTTGAATGTATATGGAATAAATTATTCGCCAGAATTTAGTTTCCAGCCTTTTAAGCTATTCAGCGCTTACTATCGCCCCCTATTCTGTCACTTAGCATATTGCATAGTATTTCCTGTCTCCGCCCCCATGTCCCCACACATCTATGCATATGTGCAACACACACATATTCTACATTTTTTCCCCTTTTAAAGAACACATATACATAAATAGAAGACATAATATGAAACTAAACAAGGAGTGAAACATAGCAATGAACTATAACAGCATGCAACTTAAAACACAAAATGCTGTGTAGAATCAGTATGTGATAAAGTCATTGAACTTTGGATTGGATTTGCACACTTTTTCCGATTGAGTAACAATCTGTAGGGATTGTTCATCTAAAATCTCTAACCTGACACTGTCAGAATTATGTAGTAGTTGTGTGTTAAATCCATTTTCAGAAGTGACACTTGGCACCACAACAGATGGCTGAGTTTGGGGTTCTGAAATGATCATGGGCACAGACGAGGCTGTGCAATATAACTCAGGTACCTGTAGAAGGTGGCAGCGGTTCCTTACATAGGTGTTACTATCAGAGTGGACAGCATAGCTGTTAGGTTGGCGGGTCTTTTTATGAACTGTAGCCAGTTTGTCAAACCCACGGATAGTCTCCATCCTTACCACCTGCCCAGGCTCCAGAGGAGAAAGGCGTCTGGCAGATTTGTCATGCCTTATCTTTCCCTTTTGTCTGAGTGTAAATAAGGCAGCCTGAACATATGTCTCAACTTTCGTCAGAAGCTGGGATGAGACCATGGGGATCAGAGACCTGGTGCGTTGTGACAGTAATTGTTGTGCTGGAGAGGGCATGCCATTCCTGGGTGTGTTGCGCAGGTTGAGTAGAGCTGCATAAATGTCAGAACCATTGCGTGCACATTTCTCTAGGAAATGTTTAGCCAACCTAACCCCACGCTCTGATAGACCATTGGATTTAGGGTAATGGGGACTGCTAGTGACATGCTGAAAATCCCACTGGTGAGCAAAGTTCTTGAATTCTCTACTGGAAAATGAGGTTGCATTGTCAGTCATCAGTTGATAGGGAATCCCATGTGTAGAGAATATCCGCTTTAATGTCCTGATCACTGTGTTGCTGGAAAGGTTTGGGAGAACATCAAACTCCCACTAACCAGAATATGAATCTACCAATACCAAGTAATTCTTGCCTGCCCACTCAAATATGTCAGCCGCTTTAATGGACTATGGTCTGTCAGGTATTTGGTGAAGTTCAAAACACAGAAAAAGCGGTGCTTACCCCCTGTGTAAAAGAGACAGGCCTCTTCTGCGTAACTTCAGCTTGTCTTCAGCGCGTGCACTCTGTGGACATTCCTACGGGTGCCTGCAGGAGCCAGAAAAGAAGACTCCATCCAATGACGTCAATACCTCAAGTAAAAATTCAGAATACTCCAGCTAACTGTAGAACACATCCACGGACTCATTGAAGAGTAGGGAACTTTTATTTTATTTGCAAGTTAAAATATATATAATACAGTGCACTAAAAACACACAAAATGGGCAAAAGATAAAACCATTCAAGGGCTAACCTGAATGGTCAAAATGGCAGTTGAAGGCATACGCGTTTCATGCGGAACTACCGCACTTATTCACTGGTTTTATCTTTTGCCCTTTTTGTGTGTTTTAGTGCACTGTATTATATTTATTTTACCTTGCAAATAAAATTAGAGTTTCCTACTCTTCAATGAGTCCGTGGATGTGTTCTACAGTTAGCCGGAGTATTCTGAATTTTTCCTATTTGGTGAAGTTGTAAGGGTTCTCTCATATGGTGCTGTCTTAGAGCATTGCATGGAGCACATCTGGAAACTTCTCTTTCAATGTCACTGTACATAGTAGGCCAGAACATGGTTTCACAAGCCCTTCACTTAGTGGACTGAATGCCAAGGTGACCTTGATCGAGTTGTGTCAGGTAGTATTTCTGGAGAAAATGAGGGATTACATATCTCTGACAATGCAGAATGAATCCATCATCCACTGTCAATTCATCCCTCACAGAGTAAAATAGTTGGATATTATGTGGGACTTCATTGAATGAGCCAGGCCACCCATTGAGAATGATGTATATGAGGCACTGACAGGTGGCAACTGCCCATGTGTTTTGCTTAAGTTCCTAAAGCCTTCTAGACGACAACACCCCATCCAGAGCCAACACATCATAATCCTCAATAGTATCAGGGTTATCAGTGGTGAGGGTGTGTGCACGTGAAAGAGCATCTGCAACATACAGTTCACGGCCTCGTTTATAGATCACATTCAGGTGGTAGTGCTTAAGTTTAAAAGAAGTAGTTTTCCAGCCTCCAGTTAAATTTAAAAAGACCTTTATTAATTTCTTACAGGGTCCATCATATCAGGTTGATATGATGGACCCTGTAAGAAATTAATAAAGGTCTTTTTAAATTTAACTGGAGGCTGGAAAACTACTTCTTTTGAACACATGTTGGGGTCTGGCTAACCCTTTTCCGTGCCACAGAAGGAGAAAAGGTGCTGTCTTTCACTATCACATATATAGTGCTTAAGTTTAAGCATCATTTGCTGGATGCGGGCAGATGCTGTGTGCAGGGGTTCCTTAGTATGGTTATGAGTGGCTGATAATCCGTCTCCAAAGTCACTGGGCAGCCATAGATATAATCATGGAATTTTACACAGGCAAATACTAGTCCCAATAATTCTTTCTCAGTTTGTGCATAGTGGGCTTCAGTCTCAGTGAGAGCTCTGGATGCAAATGCCACAGGTCTGCCATCTTGAAGACAGACTGTACCCAGACCATGCTGTGAAGCGTCAGCAGACAATATCACAGGCTTGTGCATATCAAAATACCATAGGACAGGTGGACTAGTCAAATGTACTTTAAGTGTATCCATAGCAGTAGCATGTTGGTTGTTCAGTACCACACCAATCAGCATCTTGGGGCAGCTGACGGAGGGGAGATGTAATCTCACTGTAGCAATGAATGAACTTTGAGAGATAATTGGTCATACCAAGAAATCTTTGCAATCCATGTTTGTCCTCTAGGGTTGGCATTTAATGGATGGCTTTGTTTTTTTCTGGGTCAGGCTTAAAACCTTTATCTGTGAGAAGGTGGCCAACATATGGCACCTCTGAGACCCTGAAGCATCATTTAATAGGGTTGAGTTGCACATTAATGGCTCTGACACGGTCTAGTATGAACCAAAGCCATTTGTCATGTTCCTCCATGGAGGAGCCCCAAATCAAGATATCATCCTCGACTATTTCACATGGTTGTCCAGCAAAGAGCTGTTCCCTGCATCTCTGAAAGACTTTGCTTCCAAACAAAATCCCATATGGCATCCATAAGAATTTTTATCTCCCAAATGGTGTCATAAATGTTGTGAGTAATGATGATTCCTCATCCAGAAGGATTTGCCAGAATCCACACTTTGCATCTAAAATGCTAAAAACCTTTGCCTGTGGCGTATCAGCGGTCACTTGCTCATTAGTCTTTAATGGGTGATGAGGCCTCAGGAGAGCCTTATTTAGGTGTACAGGATTAATGCATAGACGGACAGTGCCATTCTTTTTGACTGCTGCAGCCAAGGCAGACACCCAAGGGGTAGCCTCCTCCACCGGTGAAATGATGCCCATTCTAGTCATCCTTTCCAACTGTTGGGCAACCGTCTCTTTCATAGCCAGTGGAATTCTTCAGGGGGCACACAGAGTAGGATGCACTGATTCATCCAGGCGCATGTGATACATGACTGGAAGCTACCAATAGTGTCAGTACAAAATAAGTCCTTATAAATCAGTCATCTCGGGAGCCTGTTGTTGTACAGCATCTACCTCTGGACTGAGTTGGATGAGATTTAAGTGCATGCTGTCTGAAAAGCCTAACAGGCTTCTAACGTTTCTATCCACTATGTGGAATAACAACTTGTCCCCTGAAAGAAACAACATAGCAGTGCAGAGTGTCTGAATTGTTTGACTGCCATAAGATATCAGGTTCACTTTATTTGACTGGTCAATTGGAGCATTGGGGTCAATACTTAGTGGTATGATATGGATAGGGACATAACATTGCATTTAGCACCAGTGTCAATTTTCAGCTTGAACTGCTTGTCACAGGTTGTTGAGAAGGAGGTGAATATTTCTCCTTTATTTGCAATTAAGGCCACACTTTCACAATGGAAACAAGTTTGGTGAGGGTCACTTTCCACTTCATTAATTCTATGCATATTTTATTTTTTTAGTTCCCCTTAATGGTGCCATCCACGCACCACTATTTTGAGGATTGGATCTACAACACTTTGCAAAATGATGCCATTTATTGCATGAGTTACACCTTTTGTTAAAAGCTGAGCACTTGTTGCGCTCAGTAACGTGCTCACCACCGCAGTTACTGCATTGCCTCCTGTTCTGCTGCACTACAAACACTTCTGCCTCTCTTTTAAGTTCCTTAGTGGCCCTTTCAGAATGCTCAAACAACATACATAATCTGATGGCTGATTCCAGTGTCTTGTTTTTCCCTTAGTAACTGAGCACGAACTGCGTCATTGTGGATGCCACAGACAATCCTGTCATGTATTAGTTCATCTGTTAGTGCACCAAAGTCACATTTTTTAGCCAGCAGTTGCAATGTGGCTAGGTAGGATTGAATTCCCTCATCAGGTTTTTGATCCATCATGTTAAATGCATGTCTGTCTATTATTACGTTACGTTCCGGTAAGCAGATCTCATCAAATTTCTTGATTAATACTTCAGGATCCTCTTTGTCCTCACCCTTTTGAAAATGAAATGACTCATATTAATCTAGTGCATCTGAATCAGCAAAATTGAGAAAAGTGTAAGCTTGTACCTTTTTTGATGGGTCTGAAAGTCCAGCTTTGCTGTACACTTCCCATGCTATTTTAAAATTCAGCCAATTGCTATCAATGTCAGTATCAAAGATAAGTGGTTCTATGCTGCGTAGATTTCGAGCCATAATTTCTCCGTGTTCTCACTTCTGACACCATGTAGATCTTGCATACACAATGATGGATTGCCAGGTAACTTTGCAAGAAACTGTTTATTATTACAACTCCTGAAGAGAAATGCTATCTGCCTTCTTGTTTCACTTAGCATATAACATAGTACTTCCTGTCTCCACCCCCATGTCCCCACACATCTATGCATATGTGCAACACACACATATTCTACAAGTAGTATGTCCATTTAATGGGCTCAAGAATGGCTGCAACAGTGAGGTGCTAAAAGAGAGGGAATGAGGAAGACTGAAAGAAAATCTGAGAGAGAAGGTACTAAGAAAAAGGAGGCTGAGAAAGTGCGGGGGGGGGGGATACTTATAAAGAACATTAAAATAATAATTGTGTAGTGCTTAGATTTCATATTATTTTATCTCTCTATTCATTGGTCCCTTATCAACCACTAGTTTTTATTAGCAACTCCTTGGAAATCTAGAGATTCAATAATGGCCACTTAGGGGAACAGTGAGTTAAACACTTCTGATTAAAGTGGGAGAGAATCACATTATGCCAAGTACATTATAAAGCAATCAGACCACTGTTTCAAAGATGTTTTTAATGTGTATAAGTATGACCAGCCCTAAGTAACGACTGCTGCATTGGTCAGCTTAGCTTTGATTGCAGATCTTGTTCTACATTAATGGGATGTTAAAATATTTTTATATGTGTTTATTGTATTTCAGAAAAGGAGCACTACATTCCAAACTATCTGTGTACAAAATAAATATTTTCAAATAAGTACTATAAATGTTTTAGCAAAATATGCAGGATTTCACAGTCTTTGTGCATAACTCTCAAAAGCTTCTTTAGCATGTTTATCTTTTCCACTTTGCTGTCGACACATAAATATAAATAGGCTGATAAAAATGCACTGATCAAACAATCACTGTGTAGAATGTTGCCATGCTAGGGTTTCAGGAAATACTTTTAAACACTTTGAGAACAGTAAAAAACATCAATTTTCATAGATAAATTATTGGAAAAGCAAACAAAAATAAATAATGAAAGTAGACTACAAACTTTTATACACCAATAACTGCATGTAATCAGGGCCGGCCTTAGGTGTTCAGGCACCCTGTGTGGGCTACTCCCGTGCCCCCCCCCCATGTTCACCTAAACAAAAGCTACCAATCAAAAGGCTTTTAATGAGCCTACCTAGGTATGCTTTTCAACAAAGGATACCAAAATAAAAAAATAATATCTATTATTAATAATAAATTTAATAAATAATAAATACTAATTAATGCCTGGGATAAGCATAAGGCTATCCTACATACTAATTAATACCTTGGATAAGGACAAGGTTATCCATCATACTAAGAGGCCCATTTATCAAGCTGCTGTGCTTAGCCTAAGCATAGCCATATAGATTAATAAGTGTAAAGTGTATGAGTGATCACTGATCACTGCTAGGTGATTATGATAAAAAAACGTAAACAGACATTAAAATGTGGTCCCGTTTTCTTCCAAAGACTTTACCGGACAAAATTCTAGAATACCGGACTGTCTGGTCTAATACCGGACACCTGGCAAACCTAGCGCTCCCTCAGTGCTTATAGCAGAATGCCAGCACTCCCTCAGTGCTTATATCAAAATACCAGCACTCCCTCAGTGCTTATAGCAGAAAACCAGGACTCCCTCAGTGCTTATAGCAGAATACCAGCGCTACCTCAGTGCTTATAGCAGAATACCAGCGTTCCCTCAGTGCTTATAGCAGAATACCAGCGCTCCCTCTGTGTTTATAGCAGAATACCAGCGCTCCCTCAGTGCTTAGAGCAGAATATCAGTGCTCCCTCAGTGCTTAGAGCAGAATACCAGCGCTGCCTCAGTGCTTAGAGCAGAATACCAGTGCTCCCTCAGTGCTTATAGCAGAATACCAGCGCTCCCTCAGTGCTTATAGCAGAATACCAGCGCTCCCTCAGTGTTTATAGCAGAATACCAGCGCTCCCTCAGTGCTTATAGCAGAATATCAGTGCTCCCTCAGTGCTTATAGCAGAATACCAGTGCTCCCTCAGTGTTTATAGCAGAATACCAGTGCTCCCTCAGTGTTTATAGCAGAAAACCAGTGCTCCCTCAGTGCTTATAGCAGAATACCAGCGCTCTCTCAGTGCTTATAGCAGAATACCAGTGCTCCCTCAGTGCTTATAGCAGAATATCAGCGCTCCCTCAGTGCTTAGAGCAGAATACCAGCGCTCCCTCAGTGCTTAGAGCAGAATACCAGCGCTCCCTCAGTGCTTATAGCAGAATACCAGTGCTCCCTCAGTGCTTATAGCTGAATACCAGCACTCCCTCAGTGCTTATAGCAGAATACCAGCGCTCCCTCAGTGCTTAGAGCAGAATATCAGTGCTCCCTCAGTGCTTATAGCAGAATACCAGCGCTCCCTCAGTGTTTATAGCAGAAAACCAGTGCTCCCTCAGTGCTTAGAGCAGAATACCAGCGCTCCCTCAGTGCTTAGAGCAGAATACCAGTGCTCCCTCAGTGCTTATAGCAGAATATCAGTGCTCCCTCAGTGCTTATAGCAGAATACCAGCGCTCCCTCAGTGTTTATAGCAGAATACCAGCGCTCCCTCAGTGCTTAGAGCAGAATATCAGTGCTCCCTCAGTGCTTATAGCAGAATACCAGTGCTCCCTCAGTGTTTATAGCAAAATACCAGTGCTCCCTCAGTGTTTATAGCAGAAAACCAGTGCTCCCTCAGTGCTTATAGCAGAATACCAGCGCTCTCTCAGTGCTTATAGCAGAATACCAGTGCTCCCTCAGTGCTTATAGCAGAATATCAGCGCTCCCTCAGTGCTTAGAGCAGGATACCAGAGCTTCCTCAGTGCTTAGAGCAGAATACCAGCGCTCCCTCAGTGCTTATAGCAGAATACCAGTGCTCCCTCAGTGCTTATAGCAGAATACCAGCACTCCCTCAGTGCTTATAGCAGAATACCAGCGCTCCCTCAGTGCTTATAGCAGAATACCAGCGCTCCCTCAGTGCTTATAGCAGAATACCAGCGCTCCCTCAGTGCTTATAGCAAAATACCAGCGCTCCCTCAGTGCTTATAGCAGAATACCAGTGCTCCCTCAGTGCTTATAGCAGAATATCAGTGCTCCCTCAGTGCTTAGAGCAGAATACCAGCACTCCCTCAGTGCTTAGAGCAGAATACCAGCGCTCCCTCAGTGCTTATAGCAGAATACCAGTGCTCCCTCAGTGCTTATATCAAAATACCAGCACTTCCTCAGTGCTTATAGCAGAAAACCAGGACTCCCTCAGTGCTTATAGCAGAATACCAGCACTCCCTCAGTGCTTATAGCAGAATACCAGCACTCCCTCAGTGCTCAAAGCAGAATACCGGCACTCCCTCAGTGCTTATAGCAGAATATCAGTGCTCCCTCAGTGCTTATAGAAGAATACCAGCGCTCCCTCAGTGCTTATAGAAGAATACCAGCGCTCCCTCAGTGCTTACAGCAGAATACCAGCACTCCCTCAGTGCTTATAGAAGAATACCAGCGCTCCCTCAGTGCTTAGAGCAGAATATCAGTGCTCCCTCAGTGCTTATAGCAGAATACCAGTGCTCCCTCAGTGTTTATAGCAAAATACCAGTGCTCCCTCAGTGTTTATAGCAGAAAACCAGTGCTCCCTCAGTGCTTATAGCAGAATACCAGCGCTCTCTCAGTGCTTATAGCAGAATACCAGTGCTCCCTCAGTGCTTATAGCAGAATATCAGCGCTCCCTCAGTGCTTAGAGCAGGATACCAGCGCTTCCTCAGTGCTTAGAGCAGAATACCAGCGCTCCCTCAGTGCTTATAGCAGAATACCAGTGCTCCCTCAGTGCTTATAGCAGAATACCAGCACTCCCTCAGTGCTTATAGCAGAATACCAGCGCTCCCTCAGTGCTTATAGCAGAATACCAGCGCTCCCTCAGTGCTTATAGCAGAATACCAGCGCTCCCTCAGTGCTTATAGCAAAATACCAGCGCTCCCTCAGTGCTTATAGCAGAATACCAGTGCTCCCTCAGTGCTTATAGCAGAATATCAGCGCTCCCTCAGTGCTTAGAGCAGAATACCAGCACTCCCTCAGTGCTTAGAGCAGAATACCAGCGCTCCCTCAGTGCTTATAGCAGAATACCAGTGCTCCCTCAGTGCTTATATCAAAATACCAGCACTTCCTCAGTGCTTATAGCAGAAAACCAGGACTCCCTCAGTGCTTATAGCAGAATACCAGCACTCCCTCAGTGCTTATAGCAGAATACCAGCACTCCCTCAGTGCTCAAAGCAGAATACCGGCACTCCCTCAGTGCTTATAGCAGAATATCAGTGCTCCCTCAGTGCTTATAGAAGAATACCAGCGCTCCCTCAGTGCTTATAGAAGAATACCAGCGCTCCCTCAGTGCTTACAGCAGAATACCAGCGCTCCCTCAGTGCTTATAGCACAATACCAGCGCTCCCTCAGTGCTTATAGTAGAATACCAGCGCTCCCTCAGTGCTTATAGCAGAACACAATCCCTTAGATTGTAAGCCTATGGGCCCAGCTGTTTACAGATCGCTTCATAAGAGCCGACTACACCAGTGAAACTCTCGGCAGGGCCCTCTACCCACTTGACCCCTACAAAAGCTATCCTGTACACCGACTATGTTTACAGTGCTGCGGAATCTGTTGGCGCTCTACAAATACCTGATAATAATAATAATGATAATAATAACACCAGCGCTCCCTCAGTGCTTATAGCAGAATACCATCGCTCCCTCAGTGTTTATAGCAGAATACCAGCGCTCCCTCATTGTTTACAGCAGAATACCAGCTCTCCCTCAGTGCTTATAGCAGAATATCAGTGCTCCCTCAGTGTTTATAGCAGAATACCTGCGTTCCCTCAGTGTTTATAGCAGAATACCAGCACTCCTTCAGTGTTTATAGCAGAACACCAGCACTACCTCAGTGTTTATAGCAGAATACCTGCGTTCCCTCAGTGTTTATAGCAGAATACCAGCGCTCCCTCAGTGCTTATAGCAGAATACCAGCACTCCCTCAGTGCTGATAGCAAAATACCAGCGCTCTCTCAGTGCTTATAGCACTCCCTCAGTGTTTATAGCAGAATACCTGCGCTCCCTCAGTGCTTTCAGGAGAATACCAGTGCTCTCTCAGTGCTTATAGCGCTCCCTCAGTGTTTACAGCAGAATACCAGCGCACCCTCAGTGTTTATAGCAGAATACCAGCACACCCTCAGTGTTTATAGCAGAATACCAGCGCTCCCTCAGTGCTTATAGCAGAATTCTAGCACTCCCTCAGTGCTGATAGCAGAATGCCAGTGCTCTCTCAGTGCTCATAGCGCGCCCTCAGTGTTTAATGCAGAATACCAGCGCACCCTCAGTGCTTATAGTAGAATACCAGCGCTCCCTCAGTGCTAATAGCAGAATACCAGCACTCCCTCAGTGTTTATAGCAGAATACCTGCTCTCCCTCAGTGTTTATAGCAGAATACCAGCACTCCCTCAGTGCTTATAGTAGAATACCAGCGCTCCCTCAGTGTTTATAGCAGAATACCAGCGCTCCCTCAGTGCTTATAGCAGAATACCAGCACTCCCTCAGTGTTTATAGCAGAAAACCAGTGCTCCCTCAGTGCTGATAGCAGAATACCAGCGCTCCCTCAGTGCTTATAGCAGAAAACCAGCGCTCCGTCAGTGCTTATAGCAGAATATCAGTGCTCCCTTAGTGCTTATAGCAGAATACCAGCGCTCCCTCAGTGTTTATAGCAGAATACCAGCGCTCCCTCAGTGCTTATAGCAGAATACCAGCGCACCCACAGTGTTTATAGCAGAATACCAGCGCACCCTCAGTGTTTATAGCAGAATACCAGCGCTCCCTCAGTGTTTATAGCAGAATTCTAGCACTCCCTCAGTGCTGATAGCAGAATACCAGTGCACTCTCAGTGCTTATAGCGCTCCCTCAGTGTTTATAGCAGAATACCAGCGCTCCCTCAGTGCTTATAGCAGAATACCAGCACTACCTCAGTGTTTATAGCAGAATACCTGCGTTCCCTCAGTGTTTATAGCAGAATACCAGCACACCCTCAGTGTTTATAGCAGAATACCAGCGCTCCCTCAGTGCTTATAGCAGAATACCAGCGCTCCCTCAGTGCTTATAGCAGAATTCTAGCACTCCCTCAGTGCTGATAGCAGAATACCAGTGCTCTCTCAGTGCTTATAGTGCTCCCTCAGTGTTTATAGCAGAATACCAGCGCACCCTCAGTGCTTATAGTAGAATACCAGCGCTCCCTCAGTGCTTATAGCAGAATACCAGCACGCTCCCTCAGTGGTTATAGCAGAATACCAGCGTTCCCTCAGTGCTTATAGCAGAATACCAGCACGCTCCCTCAGTGGTTATAGCAGAATACCAGCGTTCCCTCAGTGCTTATAGCAGAATACCAGCACGCTCCCTCAGTGGTTATAGCAGAATACCAGCGTTCCCTCAGTGTTTATAGCAGAATACCAGCGCACCCTCAGTGTTTATAGCAGAATACCAGCGCTCCCTCAGTGTTTATAGCAGAATTCTAGCACTCCCTCAGTGCTGATAGCAGAATCCCAGTGCACTCTCAGTGCTTATAGCAGAATACCAGCACTACCTCAGTGTTTATAGCAGAATACCTGCGTTCCCTCAGTGTTTATAGCAGAATACCAGCACATCCTCAGTGTTTATAGCAGAATACCAGCGCTCCCTCAGTGCTTATAGCAGAATACCAGCGCTCCCTCAGTGCTTATAGCAGAATTCTAGCACTCCCTCAGTGCTGATAGCAGAATACCAGTGCTCTCTCAGTGCTTATAGTGCTCCCTCAGTGTTTATAGCAGAATACCAGCGCACCCTCAGTGCTTATAGTAGAATACCAGCGCTCCCTCAGTGCTTATAGCAGAATACCAGCACGCTCCCTCAGTGGTTATAGCAGAATACCAGCGTTCCCTCAGTGCTTATAGCAGAATACCAGCACGCTCCCTCAGTGGTTATAGCAGAATACCAGCGTTCCCTCAGTGTTTATAGCAGAATACCAGGGCTCCCTCAGTGCTTATAGCAGAATATCAGCGCTCCCTCTGTGCTGATAGCAGAATACCAGTGCTCTCTCAGTGCTTATAGCGCTCCCTCAGTGTTTATAGCAGAATACCAGGGCTCCCTCAGTGCTTATAGCAGAATATCAGCGCTCCCTCAGTGCTGATAGCAGAATACCAGTGCTCTCTCAGTGCTTATATCGCACCCTCAGTGTTTATAGCAGAATACTAGCGATCCATCAGTGCTTTTCCAGTGCTCCCTTAGTGTTTATAGCAGAATACCAGCGCTCCCTCAGTGCTTATAGCAGAATACCAGCGCTCCCTCAGTGCTTATAGCAGAATACCAGCGTTCCCTCAGTGCTTATAGCAGAATACCAGTGCTCCCTGAGTGGTTATAGCAGAATACCAGCGCTCCCTCAGTGCTTATAGCAGAATACCAGTGCTCCCTCAGTGCTTATAGCAGAATATCAACGCTCACTCAGTGCTTATAGCAGAATACCAGAGCTCCCTCATTGTTCATAGCAGAATACCAGCACTCCCTCAGTGGTTATAGCAGAATACCAGCACTCCCTTAGTGTTTATAGCAGAATACCAGCGGTCCCTCAGTGCTTATAGCAGAAAAACTGCGCTTCCTCAGTGCTTATAGCAGAATACCAGCGCTCCCTCAGTGCTTAAAGCAGAATACCTGCGCTCCCTCAGTGCTTATAGCAGAATACCAGCGCTCCCTCAGTGCTTATAGCAGAATACCAGCGCTCCCTCAGTGCTTATAACAGAATACCAGTGCTCCCTCAGTTTTTATAGCAGAATACCAGCGCTCCCTCAGTGCTTATAGCAGAATATAAGCACTCCTTCAGTGCTTATAGCAGAATACCAGTGCTCCCTCAGTGCTTATAGCAGAATACCAGCACTCCGTCAGTGCTTGTAGCAGAATACCAGTGCTCCCTCAGTGTTTATAGCAGAATACCAGAGCTCCCTCAGTGCTTATAGCAGAATACCAGCGCTCCCTCAGTGCTTAGAGCAGAATACCAGCACTCCCTCAGTGCTTATAGCAGAATACCAGTGCTCCCTCAGTGCTTATAGCAGAATACCAGCACTCCGTCAGTGCTTGTAGCAGAATACCAGTGCTCCCTCAGTGTTTATAGCAGAATACCAGAGCTCCCTCAGTGCTTATAGCAGAATACCAGCACTTCCTCAGTGCTTATAGCAGAATACCAGCACTCCGTCAGTGCTTGTAGCAGAATACCAGTGCTCCCTCAGTGTTCATAGTAGAATACCAGCACTCCCTCAGTGCTTATAGCAGAATAACAGCAGCACTTCCTCAATGCTTATAGCAGAATAACAGCGCTCCCTCAGTGCTTATAGCAGAATACCAGTGCTTCCTCAGTGTTTATAGCAGAATACCAGCGCTCCCTCAGTGCTTATAGGAGAATACCAGCGCTCCCTCAGTGCTTATAGGAGAATACCAGCGCTCCCTCAGTGCTTATAGCAGAATTCCAGCGCTCCCTCAGTGCATAGTTGCTCTTGTAGTAGCTACATGTAATGCAGTTCTCAGATCTGCTCCTTAGGCTCTGTTATGGACTTGACCTGCTAGTTAATATCGCCAGTATCATAAAAGCATGGCCTCCAACAGAGATGTATAGTAAAACGTCTCTTGGCGAGACTGTCTTCAAACATAGATTTCAGCCCTTTTGAAAATGTTACTGCAGTCTCGATCCCGAGACGAATCCTTTTCAAATGTATCTCTACTTCAATGATGCTTCAATCATCGGGCCTTAGAGATAACAATTTCAGTACTTATCTCTACTTCTTCCCACTGGAAGTGTAGTTTCTTCTCCTGATTACTGTTGCATGGCTTTTTCATAGTGAATACTTAATTATATAAATTTTCAGTATAAGTGGGGATAAAACATGCAGAAACAACTATTTCAAATTACAAAATAAAAGTAAGGGAGTTATTTGTAATCAATGTATTACACTGCAGCTAAAACAGATACAGTACACTGTCCCTTTAAGGTACTCAGGTCATCAGTCATGCTGTTTGATGAGTTAAACTGGGAAAAAACGTGTCTAAATACCCCCTTCATGCAGCACAATATGAGTGTATTGGACCTTGGCAAACAAAACTTGTTGAAGTGGGTAATGCAATCTGTAAATCACCTTGAGTAATCTAATTCCCTACACATTCATTATCCCAATTAGAAGGATTTTGTTAGGTATTTTAGACTAATCTGAGATTAATTTTGATCTCGGGTAAATCTATTATTATAGGTTATGAATAACATTGTGTTACCTAATAATTGCTGTCAACTACAAACCTAATGTCCAGTTTCTTTCCTGTTAATGACACTGCTATGATGATAATGCTCTTCTGCCTGTGACTTATATATGTTGTTAGTATTATTTTGGGACTATATGTCCACAACAATTGGACACTCATCATCTGAATTACTATCCTCTGATAAAACAAAGTCACTTCTGTTTTGACAGTGACAATGTAGGAATCTCCTAACTTGACTATAATATTATAATACTCTGCTTGTATCTCTATGACAAAATGACAGTCATTATGTGTTACTCTCATGACAATGACAAGTGACTTTGCATTCCTGCCAGTGGAAAGAAAACATTGGTTATGACACACCTGGCTCGAGCACACTCTGAATTCATGGAAGAGACAGATGATATATTGGGTAGAGTGAATCGCTCACATACAAATCATAGCATTACCTCAGTTTTTCTCTGCTATTACTGATATTTTCTGTCAGCACTTTCAATCCATACTGCAAAAATTTGAAGGCTTGTTTGTCACTTTCATTTGATAGGGCAAAATACCATGTTTGTCACAAATGTCCTGCTGCCTTTGTGAATTTTCTGTATGAAATGATGTTCCTCTTCCTCCCTGCATAATGTGCTATTGATGGAGAAATCTAGTAGACCACTACAATTAGATCCCTAATTCCTCACTCTTTTGCAATGTGTTCGAATTCAGTCTCCAAAAATAGAGGAAAGTTTTACATTTCTCTTTTATGGAGAAGTTATTGTATTATGTCATTATATATTTCCCATAATGATTTTCTCACTGTTTTAAAGGCTACTCATTTATGTCTACATGCTATAATTTTATATAAAAGTTCTCAGACAATTAAGTCTTGGTGGTTCTGAGAGAAAAACCAAACAAAAAAAAAACCTGTGAAAATTTTATATCATATATTTAAATATACTTCACTTTAAAAAAATAAAAAAAAAACTATAAAGAAGGCATACAACATTGCACTTTTCTGGCTAATTGGGCGTTCCCCTGTTCAACCTATCAATAAACATCAATTTGTACAATATAATGTGAGGCTGAAAGGTTAACAGTACACTGGGACACCTTCAAAGTCATTGCTTTAGGCACATCTGCAGTATAGTAGGACATAAAATATTTTCCACTTCAGCCACAGAACTATTTGTGCAAGACTTTACAGTCATTCCTGTGATGCTTTTATTGACCAAATCCTCTTTGTGGCAAAATTATACTTACCTATGTTATAGAGTACCTCAGTGCCACCAGCAAGGTCACAAGTATTAGATTGAATTTCCATTAATGATGTTTAATAGATAGGCTTTTTATGCTGGAGGTGGTCAAGTTCATAACATAATGGATAAAGATTAAAGAGGTCAAGGAGTGGAGGGCATAGATCAGATAACTAAGAGTTCTTTTTTTAGTTGTTATTTAATAAACATGAAAAAGTTACAACGTGTTTTAACAAAAAGTAAAGAAAAATATAGATAATTGAAAAACACATAACCAAATGCTCTCTTGACATAGAAAATGATTTTTATATTGCTTACAGCATTAGGCTATATAAAAATGTCACATAATATTTAGGCATCCAACCTCTCCTTTTTTATTTCATGGGAACAAAAAGGATTTTCACATTGCTATATGTATGTATAGTATTCAGAGGATAAGACACAATGATACTCATTTGAGTTATGGTGGAGCTAAAAGCATGAGATTAAAATCCGCCATTTTATAAAAGTAAGAGACATAGGGATAGATTTACCAAAGGTCAAGCGGACATGATACGCTGTCAGCATTTAAAATTACACAAGCATTTCTGGTGAAATGCTTGTGCAATGCCACCCCCTGCTAACTCATGGCCAATCCACCGCTAGCAGGGGCCATCAATCACCCGATCGTATTGGATCGTGATGACCGCTGCTCTTAACTTCCTTTTTCTGGCGGACCAGAAACAATGGGGCGTCGATGCAGCATTCTCTGCTTAATAAATCGACCCCATAGAATTATTAAATAGAAAATTAGCAAATCTAGGTAAGTATCCCACTTGCTTTTCCCCAGAAATACACTGTATACACTATTACTAATGCACCAGGGAACTCTGGGTAAGATATGCAAAGTAAATATACAATATCTCACACTTTTTGCTTCAAAGTACTGTTTTAAACACAGCAACATCCTTTATGGGGGATGCAGCAATACAAACCACTTCTGGCAACTGTTTTGAGTTTTTTTTAACTCTCATCAGCAGAAAATAGGTTCAAATTGTTATTGTATAGAAAATTAGCAAATCTAGGCAAGTATCCTCAAGGATAAGAGAGGAGAGAGGAAATAATAAGGTATAACAGAAGATAGGCAATTATGTAGCTGTCATGTACTCATACCAAATAAATTGAATTGAATAGTAGTCATCCATCTGTTTCCTTATTGAGTAGAGATATTTCTCTAATAGCAACATTGTGATGACATTTTGAACCTTTTCTTTCAGAACTGGAACAGTTTGTTGTTCCCATAATTGTTGTATCAATTGTTTGGCTTTTTTTAATCAAGATATGTAGTATTGAAGATCGGAACATGCAAGAGATGCTTATCAAACATAGATATCATGGGATCTAAAGGCATCTGAATAGAAAGTACCCGTTCCATCTCTTTTGTTGCCAACTTCAAAAATGGTTGTATGAGAGTACAGTGAAACCAGATATGCATTTCCTTCTAGCCCACAACCCCTCCAACTAACAGAATTTGATAGATAACGGAGAATTTGTGGTGCGGTATCTGTAGGGAAAAACAATTTGACAATTTATAAACCTATTCAATTTTTTTTGCAGGGTGAGTGAATGAATGTTTAAGATAGTTCCAATTGAATATTAGTGTCTTTATGTTGCACACAAAATGTGTATCTTTTGTTTACTGCACAAATAAATATTTCAAAAACTCACTAAGAATGTATAATGGATTTGCCTGAATACAAAATTAGTAAACTTTATTAATAATATATAACATTTAAAAACAGTATTAGGCAGCACACAAAGTAAGCATTATGCATATGTAGCAATCAGTCACAAAAAAAAATAGATTTTTTTTTGCATAAATCGTTTGTAGATGATCCATGTATATAGCCTTTACAGTTTGTTTGTTTTAAAAAAATAGATAGTTTTGCTTATTTAAATAACTTTGCTCTGATTTTCAGACTCCTAACCAAGCCCCAAAGTTTTAGGAGAATACTGATGTATACCGACTCCAGCTTGCTCCTGTTTGTGTAAAGGGTCTTTTTATATGCAGAGGAAGAGGGGGGGGGGGGGGGGGAGGGTCTGATATTTCCCACTTGCAGTGGGTGTTCTGGTAACCTTTTAAACAGAGCTAAACTCGAAGCTTCTAAGTAATTTTTTAAAAGGTTTTATACTGGATTTTTATATCAGTATCTGTGCATATTATTCTTTATAATAGTGTCTATTAAATGCAGTTATATGAAAATTGGTGTATACTGTCCCTTTAATGGGACATACAAGTGGAGAAAAAAATGATATGTTAGAGCATTTTATTATTGCACTATTGCTTACACATAGCTATATGTTTAACCCAATTAAAGGTCAGCTCTAGAGCAGCAGTGCACTAGTGGGAGGTAGCTGAACATCTCTGTTGATCCAATGACAAGAGGCATATGTGTGTAGCCACCAATCAACAGCTAGCTCCCAGTAGTGCATTGCTGCTGCTGATTTGTATATATGATTTTCAGTAAAGGATACAAAGAAAAGCAAGTGAATGTGATTATATAAGGGAATTTAAATGTTTCTTAAACTGGCATGCTCTGAATTATGACTACTTGATGGTGTCTAGACAAGGGTGTATTTTGGCCAAAGCTTACAAGGACTGTACTTAGGGCAGCAGGCTATTGGGCAGGGCCAGAGGGGCACCGCCCAGGGCCCATCATTTTGGGGGCCCGAGCACTTTCAGGGGTGAGAGTATGAAAGGTGTAATTTATATCCTGTATTTTATTTTTAAAGAAGTGTTTATGGTATCAGGAGGTGTAATATATACTGCTTTCTTATATATATAGGTAACACTTAATTTTGGGACGGGGTGAGTCATACAGAGCACAGGGCATACAGGGGAGGAGAAAAAGAGCGCTGGGCTGTGGGCCCCCACAAATTTGTCTTGCCCCACAAATGCTAAGGGTGCCCCTGCTGAGGGGTTCCGTGTATTTAAAGGGATAGTTTTATGGAATTATGCTATTCCACTCAAATGTCCTACAAATGTTTTATTTATTAATTTTACTACAGATCAGTGATTCCTGGTTCTCTAGTGGTTGGGCATCCTCATCCCTGGCCACTGGTTTCAGAAATATATGAGGCAAATATACGCTAAAATTGCGGGAGCTTGGATGTTTTGAAGGCAGCAGATTTCTCACAAACGTAAATACACCACTGTACTGAATACAGCTAATTTTTATTTACAGCTCCTACCGTCTTGTCTACACATATGTTTTTAGAAAATAATTGCAGAATAATTTATTCTATAATATTTTTGAAAAGGGGCATAGATCTCGGGTTTGGAGATTGTCTTGCCATAGAATATTTTAGTTGTAGGTCAAAAATGAAGTACAGAGTAGAAAAAGGAAAAAAGGGGACTACGAGTGTTTGGATTGACTGAGTTTGCGTCATATTGAATGTGTCTCCCACATTTGAGCCTTTTGATGTAAGTGCATTGAAATGGAAGTATACAGAGACAAGAGGACATATTTATAGCACACAAAAGACATCCTGCAATTATCAAATGTTTTGTTGTGTATAACCTCTGTTTTTATACTGGAATCAAAATGAATAGCATCTGTAGCTAAGTGCTCACAATAAAGTGTCTGTGACACATTGTTAGCTGTGTATGTAGCATAAGAATATATAGCTATGCAAGGTCTTGCCGCCTCCTCTAGTTAGTAGGAGTTATACACTGTTATATGCAATATAATCCCTGCTGATACATGACAAAGATCTGTTTTTCCTTGCAGGCACAGAGACCCACGCCACTCTATGTGTTTCATCTTCTTACAAGGATTTATCTGTGTTCCAGGGACACAATTTACCAGCTCATCGTAGATTTGTTTTTGTCAGCTAATTAAAAAAAATATTCAAATGATCTTGATCCTTCATTCTTTAGTACCACATGGTTTGTTTTGCTATAGACCGAGATCACGGCTATAGTCTACTTGGTCAGTAATAGAAAAGCAAAGTCCTGTTTAAAGTTCTCAAAGGAAATTGAGACTCTGGAGTCACCAAATCCAGAGATCTGAAACAAGGAAGAAGAGATAAAAGTAGCCACATCTACACAGTAATACACGTCTAATGGCTCCTGGGATGGAAAACATTTAATGCAAGAAGCATATAAAGAAGATGAGAATTGACTTATAAATACGTATCACTTGACAGAAGACATAGTGACCAGTATCTGTACCTTGGCACCTACTTAGCTGTGAGTTCCTGATTACTTGTTCTTTGGTTTTATCAGAGCTGAAGTGTGTGTGTTTATAAAAAAAGGAAATTACAGAGATACTCTTCACGTTACGATGGACGAGGCAGCATCATTCTGACCATCATTTCATAGCTGTATCCCAGTACTACCACCTTGTAACCCCAGCTGGACCTCCCCTGCTCCATCATTAACCTCTGACCCCAGATAACACCAATCACTTTGTTAAAATGATGGTTAATGAGATCTCAGACTTGGCCTCTCCCTCCTCTCTTGGAGTCGTCACGGCCACGTGTGTATCTAAGGTAGAGCTACGTGTGTGCTGTAAGAACCTGCTGGACAGAGATACACTCAACAAGTCGGATCCATGTGTAGTGCTACTTATGCAGTCCCAAGGCCAGTGGATGGAGGTAGGAGAAGGGTTATTTTATCATTGCATTGTGCATGTATGAATCTGTGTCTAAACATCTGTGCATGCATATGTTGTACGTGTAGGTCACAATACACATAAACTACATACTGTATATGCTTTGCCAGCTTACAAAAAAATGCATATTTTAAGGGACAGTGTACCTTATTTTTTCTCCCCTTTAATTTGTTCCGAATGATCCATTTTACCTGTATTAAATTGTTTACAATTTCTCATTTACCGTTATTTCAGCATTCTAAATAGTTAATTTTGTCCGTGGTATCCCTACCTATACAGTTTCTATAGATAAGTATAGGCTATAGAAAAGCTGTGTAAACATAGCCATTGCACACCCCATGTGGGTTAGAAGAGACAAGTAATAAAATGTTACTTTTCAATTGTTCTCTCTAAGGGGCAAATTCTAAAAAAGTTTCAGGTCTAAACATGTTTTTTACTCCAACACTCACAGGGACATCCCTCATGGAATTCTATAAAAAAAAGGGCGGTCTGTTTGAGTGGTGAGATTTCACCCATAGAATTAACGAGAGCTCTCTGTTAGATAAAACTTTGCAATACAGAACAAAGTACAGAGGGAGACCCCAGCGTATGTTTACACTTTAATATTCCAGCTAATACAAGTCAAATGACTCTGTTTTCAGTGTAGTGAGTATTTTACTAACAGCTTGCCATCTTGTAAGTTGTGAGAAAAAACTGTGAGATATGCTGGGTGAAAATGATTAGAGAATTACAGAGGGATTTGAGAGATAATTTCATACACGCCCACAGAACATTCTTGTTGCCATTAGGCAGAGTAGGCATGTCCCTACAGAGCCTTTTCTACACACCTCTGCGGCTCTGCCCTCACTCACCATAGTAGATAATAACTTTGCCCTAAACAAAGATGGCCACTATGCTGGCTGGTCCGGTCCCTTTCTCCATTGAATGCGGACATAACAGCCAGAGCGGCTTGAGAGTAAGTGTGTGGCGGTTGTTTTTTATGGGGAGTAACAGTGACTATTTGTGCGCTATTACAGAACGCTCTGAGTGCATGGTGGGCATGTATCAGCTGCAGCAGCAGCGGCTGTCAAAATCAAAATGACTAATTGTACAGTCAGAGTGTAATATTTCATATAAAATACCATAGGTAGGAATATTATTGCTAAAATTCAAAATGCCAGGGCTGTTACACAGGTTAAACACACTTTAAAAAACAACAACTAACCCTTGGTTGATTGTGCACATTGCAGGCTTGGTCAGCAAAGTTTCTAAATGAAGCCCCAGTCTAGACAACCTGCACTTTTTGTGTATAAATTATATAAAAAAAAAAAAATACTGTTCTGACTGGAATCTCATCATACTGGGCAAATACCGTCTGGAATGTTTTGTTATAGATCATGGACTGCCTTTTATGTGGCAAAATTAGCAGCTGCTGTAAAAAAAAAATCATAATTCTATAAAGTTGTAGGCTGTATCTATAGGTTTATACATGGGAACCAGGAGCGCGTGGGGGCGCCTTAGATTTTTGTGCCAACAGGCACCTGGGCTGTAAATCCGGCCCTGCTTGTTCAGCCCATTTAAAGAAAAAAACAATTAAGCTTTGTATTTTGTACTTTTAAGTACTAATTTCTTCCTTTTTTTGCACATCCAGTGATTTACACTGTGCGTAGTTAATATGATTTACTCCGGTGTAATTTACTTACAAATTTTACGTTTTTGATAAAATACGATTCTTGGTGAACAATTTTGTTAATATTTTTGATGCACCTTAACAATACATTTTTTCCCTGCGTATTATTGTGTGAATGGTTCAGTTATTCTTTTTCTATGATTTTTAAATTACAATTTTACTGTGCACATTTGTAATGTATGCATCTCCTTCCCATATGAGAATGCAGTATACACCCCTTAGCGAGACAATTAGATTAACTAATCCGCGATTCCGCGGATGCTGCAATCTACCCCCACAGTTACCGGATTGCCAGAAACATAAGTTAAGAAGCAATGCCGCAAATGTGCAGAGGGCGGCATTGCACAAACATTTCACAAGCGATGTGGTACGGACATGATTCGCTACAGTGAATCATGTCCGCCCAGCATTTAATGAATCAGCTCCTTAAGCTTTATATAATTCCACCAGGGAAATAGAAGGACTGGCGAGCATTCTTATAGAATACCACCAGACCAGAGAACTTTTTAGAATCGGGCCCTAAGTTTTTGACTTTGGTATACAGCTATAAATAATATAAAGAAGCAAGTATGTGTATAGAAAGTGATGCAATCAGGAGATCTGATTTCCCTGCAAGAACAACCCTTTTTAATGGGTTTGGTTTCTAAGAACAAAGCCATTTATTTCATAAACAAAAATAAACATAAAGAAGCCATTTCTCATACATTTTATACTCTGCAGCTGGTATAACAAGTAATTGGAAACACATTAAGGGAAAAACAATTTTACAGTATCTGTTCCTTTTCAAGGGACATGGATGTAAAAATTGCACTTCATTTTGCCTTCCATGCCCTTTAAAAGTATGGGCACCCTTGACATACAGTAACCTAAGGTACAGCCTAGATAATATGTCAGTAATCCAGTTACAGGGTGAATTTCTGTACTTTTTTTCCACAAATTTTTCAATTTCAGAGTTGGTTAGTAACTGATTGATTCCAATTTTGTTGAATTTCAAAATAAAGTAGTGTCAATTGCAGTCCTCAATGCACACTAACAGCACAGATTTTCAAGATTAACCTTGGTTGAGACCAGGTTAATCAGATGATTATTTCACCTCTGCCCTAGTTCAGATATCATGAAAATCTGGCCTGTTAGTGTGCTCTAAGGACTGGAATTATGAAACTCTGCTATAAAGAATAGATGCTGATAGTTTTCTTCTCCATAAACTTATTTTAATTTTATCTTCCTTACTGCTGGATTATAATTGAAGTATTATTCTGTTGATAAATGAAAACTCACAATGTTTCCCAAGGAGACAATGGGATAAAACTATTGTAAGAAAAGCATTTTTTTTTTAAAAAATATTCTAGAATCCTTAGTGTGTTACTGTGTTATTGAAATTCACTGAACAAGGACACAACTAAATCAAGGAAATTCAAAGCTGCTTTTTAAATATATTATTTTAACAAGGACATTGTTGCACAATATCACACTGGAGGTGAGTAGAACACAATGAAACACAAGAAAGCAGGCAATCTAACATTATGCAAGATTTTTGCCTAAAGGGGTTTGGGAAAAGCAGTGATATGCTATTCATTAAAAAAATACATTTACGTCAAGTTGGAGAAAAGTGCAGGAAAAGAAAAAAAAATATGCGTCTTTTAAACCTCACTAATTGGGGTTGCTGTCTGAATAAGGGGAAGGAATTATGCCTCAGACACCTGTCAGTTAACATTAATGGTAAGAATCATGCATTAGCTAATTGGTCAATCAGAGGAAATACCCTTTTCAAGGGGCTTAATATTGCAATAATAAAATGGTTTAAGGTGTTAGAACGTTTCATTGTTGTACTAACGCATGGCTCTAACTACCTATTCTCTGCAAAAGGTTAATGCCGCACACAGTAGTGGTTCTACTGGGAGAACAGTAGTGCAATAAACTTTAAACTTGTAGTCTGTATCACCATTATGTACATAATGTGAAAATGCCCCTTCCCTGCTGTCCTTTTCTACCTAGCCATGCCCCTGGACCCCCAATTCTTGCCACGGCCCATGCAACACACTGACCTCCATCAGCCCAGCCCTGCCCATGCAACACACTGACCTCAATCAGCCCATCCCTGCCCCCAAATTAAATATTATCCCGCACCATTGGCTGTTCTAAAGGGGAGAGGTGCACCACATACTTCTATTTTGCACCTCCATTGGGCAGAGGAGAGTAAAAAAAAGGAAACATTACTACTACCAACTCCTTTCCTTTTATGCAGGTGATGTCCACAACTGCCTTACCAGACCCCTGACCACCTGACGCTACCTTCAGAACACCTGTTACTCTACGTCCCCTGCCATGACCCTCCCCATGGAACACAAGTAACAATGCCTCCACCCACCTGACCCCAAGTGTGGACCTCACCCAACTCCACCAAGGAGTGTTTGCCACTTGTAATAAGATTAATGGAACCTCCACTGCACTGTACATGGGACCCACAGACTCCTAGCCCCAGTTGTCAATGTGTTTGCCTCAAAATATTATTTTTTAGAACCGCCCAATTCCCACAATGTTAACAAGAAGATCTGAGTAGTAGTTGGTGGCAAAATGTGAATCTGGAAATAAAACACAATTGGGCACCTCATAGTGTAGACTGTATATTCAAAAAGATAAATTAAATATCTCAAATAGGTAACTCACAATCAGAGTGGCTCTACCAAAACAATAGTGCATGTAAGGCAGGCTTGATGTCTCAGTCACCAGCTGACTGAACCAGGTTGTTCTTTCTGGCAAATAGAAAAGCCTCCCTTTAGAATCCCTGGAAATCAAGCATAGAAGTACATCTCATAGTGTAGACTGTATTGTTATATAGTAACAAGCTCAAAAGATCCCAAGTGGGTAATTCACAATGTTGTTGGCATTATAGGAGTAAAAGTGCATAAGGGCATGCTGGATATTCTAGTCTCTAGCTGACTTTCTCCTCAGGTACACTCTTCTGTTAAAGTTCCTGATTGCAGACAAATACCAAAATAGAAGGAGACAATAATAAAGGAGCTATCTAAGTTAAGGTTAACTAGATTAAAACTTTAATAAAAATTGCAGTAAAAATAAACAATTATGCAACGCGTTTCTTAGCTCTCAACAGGTTGTTTTGATCAGGCACAGTCACTAAAGCCTTATACACAAAACGTGTATCTAACTGGCTTCTTACTGGCCCATGAGATTTGTGTTTAGCTCAAAAGTGGTAATGCATTGTGGCTCCTCAGAAGACTTCAATAGTTACAATAGTTACAATAATTATTCTTCAAAATTAAATGCTGAAATACATTAGACCATATTGTTGTTGGCCTTTTATACTCCTTTAAAGAGCCTGTGAACATGCATACAAATATATTTCAGTGAGAAATAACAAGAAGCCCTACAAAAATATTCCCAGTGGCAATTTTACTAAATAAAGTACCCAGTACCCTGGGTACTTTAAAAAAACATGTCGCAGATTTGTCAGATTTTACTGCTGAATTACTAACAATTTGAAAACAAAATCAATACATCAGATTTTCAAAAGATATTAATTTTATTTATGATATAGATTTTATGGCAGCAGAAGTCCAGAGTACAACTATTAAATGCACAGTAATTTACACTTAATGAGCCATATAAAAACTATTACAATGAGGGGAGTTAGGCAATGGGATAATTGGTTTACTCTCTCCTAGATTTAGAGTTCTGCGTTAGGGTTAAAAAGCAGCGTTAAGGGGTCCTAACGCTGCTTTTTAACGCCCACTGGTATTTAGAGTCAGCCAGGAAAGGGTCTATCGCTCACTTTCTTTCCGCGACTCGAGGCTACCGCAGATCCCCTTACGTCAATTGCGTATCCTATCTTTTCAATGGGATTTGCCTAACGCTGGTATTACGAGTCTTGGAAGAAGTGAGCGGTAGACCCTCTACCGACAAGACTCCAACCGCAAAAAAAAGTCTGTAGTTAAGAGTTTTATGGGCTAACGCGGGAACATAAAGCTCTTAACTACTGTGCTATAAAGTACACTTACACCCATAAACTACCTATGAACCCCTAAACCAAGGCCCCCCCCACATCGCAAACCCTATAATAATTTTTTTTAACCCCTAATCTCCCGCTCCGGACACCACCGCAACCTATTTTATACCTATGAACCCCTAATCTGCTGCCCCTAACATCGCCGACACCTATATTATATTTATTACCCCTTAATTTCCCCCCCCCAACGTTGCCGCTACCTACTACACTTATTAACCCCTAATCTGCCGACCGTACCTCGCCGCCACTATAATAAATGTATTAACCCCTAAACCGCCGCACTTCCGCCTCGCAAACCCTATAATAAATTGTATTAACCCCTAATCTGCCCTCCCTAACATCACTGGCACCTACCTACAATTATTAACCCCTAATCTGCCGCCCCCAACGTCGCCGCTACTATAATAAAGTTATTAACCCCTAAACCTAAGTCTAACCCTAACACCCCCCTAACTTAAATATAATTTAAATTAAACAAACTAAATTTACTATCATTAAATAAATTAATCCTATTTAAAACTAAATACCTATAAAATAAACCCTAATATAGCTACAATATAACTAATAGTTACATTGTAGCTATTTTAGGATTTATATTTATTTTACTGGCAACTTTGTATTTATTTTAACTAGGTACAATAGCTATTAAATAGTTAATAACTATTTAATAGCTACCTAGTTAAAATAATTACAAAATTACCGGTAAAATAAATCCTAAGCTAAATTACAAATACACCTAACACTACACTATCAATAAATTAATTAAATAAATTACCTACAATTATCTAAACTAAAATACAATTAAATAAACTAAACTATAGTACAAAAAATAACAAACACTAAATTACAAAAAATAAAAAAGAATTACAAGAAGTTTAAACTAATTACACCTAATCTAAGCCCCCTAATAAAATAAAAAAGCCCCCCAAAATAATAAAATGCCCTACCCTATCCTAAATTAAAAAAGTAATCAGCTCTTTTACCAGCCCTTAAAAGGGCTTTTTGCGGGCATTGCCCCAAAGTAATCAGCTCTTTTACCTGTAAATAAAAATACAACCCCCCCAACATTACAACCCACTACCCACATACCCCTACTCTAAAACCCACCTGATCCCCACTTAAAAAAACCTAACACTACCCCCCCTGTATTTTATTAGGGGGCTTAGATTAGGTGTAATTAGTTTAAACTTCTTGTAATTATTTTTTATTTTCTGTAATTTAGTGGGGTTTTTTTGTATTATAGTTTAGTTTATTTAATTGTATTTTAGTTTAGCTAATTGTAGGTAATTTATTTAATTAATTTATTGAAAGTGTAGTGTTAGGTGTATTTGTAACTTTGGTTAGGATTTATTTTACCGGTAATTTTGTAATTATTTTAACTAGGTAGCTATTAAATAGTTATTAACTATTTAATAGCTATTGTACCTAGTTAAATTAAATACAAAGTTGCCTGTAAAATAAATATAAATCCTAAAATAGCTACTATATAACTATTAGTTATATTGTAGCTATATTAGGGTTTATTTTATAGGTAAGTATTTTGTTTTAAATAGGAAAAATTTATTTAATTATAGTAAATTTAGTTTGTTTTATTTAAATTATATTTAAGTTAGGGGGGTGTTAGGGTTAGATTTAGGTTTAGGGGTTAATAACTTTATTATAGTAGCGGCGACGTTGGGGGCGGGAGTTAGGGGTTAATAATTGCAGGTAGGTGGCGGTGATGTTAGGGAGGGCAGATTAGGGGTTAATAAAATTTATTATAGTGTTTCCGAGGCGGGAGTGCGGCGGTTTAAGGGTTAATACATTTATTATAGTGGCAGCGATGTCCGGTCGGCAGATTAGGGGTTAATAAGTGTAGGTAGGTGGCGGCAACGTTGGGGGGGCAGATTAGGGGTAATAAATAGAATAACATAATTTATGTAAGAACTTACCTGATAAATTCATTTCTTTCATATTAGCAAGAGTCCATGAGCTAGTGACGTATGGGATATACATTCCTACCAGGAGGGGCAAAGTTTCCCAAACCTTAAAATGCCTATAAATACACCCCTCACCACACCCACAATTCAGTTTAACGAATAGCCAAGAAGTGGGGTGATAAGAAAAAAGTGCGAAAGCATATAAAATAAGGAATTGGAATAATTGTGCTTTATACAAAAAAATCATAACCACCACAAAAAAGGGCGGGCCTCATGGACTCTTGCTAATATGAAAGAAATGAATTTATCAGGTAAGTTCTTACATAAATTATGTTTTCTTTCATGTAATTAGCAAGAGTCCATGAGCTAGTGACGTATGGGATAATGACTACCCAAGATGTGGATCTTTCCACACAAGAGTCACTAGAGAGGGAGGGATAAAATAAAGACAGCCAATTCCTGCTGAAAATAATCCACACCCAAAATAAAGTTTAATGAAAAACATAAGCAGAAGATTCAAAGTGAAACCGCTGCCTGAAGTACTTTTCTACCAAAAACTGCTTCAGAAGAAGAAAATACAACAAAATGGTAGAATTTGGTAAAAGTATGCAAAGAGGACCAAGTTGCCGCTTTGCAAATCTGATCAACCGAAGCTTCATTCCTAAACGCCCAGGAAGTAGAAACTGACCTAGTAGAATGAGCTGTAATCCTATGAGGTGGAGTCTTACCCGACTCAACATAGGCAAGATGAATTAAAGATTTCAACCAAGATGCCAAAGAAATGGCAGAAGTTTTCTGGCCTTTCTAAAACCGGAAAAGATAACAAATAAACTAGAAGTCTGTCGGAAAGACTTAGTAGCTTCAACATAATATTTCAAAGCTCTAATAACATCCAAAGAATGCAACGATTTCTCCTTAGAATTCTTAGGATTAAGACATAATGAAGGAACCACAATGTCTCTACTAATGTTGTTGGAATTCACAACTTAGGTAAAAATTCAAAAGAAGTTCGCAACACCGCCTTATCCTGATGAAAAATCAGAAAAGGAGACTCACAAGAAAGAGCAGATAATTCAGAAACTCTTCTGGCAGAAGAGATGGCCAAAAGGAACAAAACTTTCCAAGAAAGTAATTTAATATCCAATGAATGCATAGGTTCAAATGGAGGAGCTTGAAGAGCCCCCAGAACCAAATTCAAACTCCAAGGAGGAGAAATTGACTTAATGACAGGCTTTATACAAACCAAAGCTTGTACAAAACAATGAATATCAGGAAGAATAGCAATCTTTCTGTGAAAAAGAACAGAAAGAGCAGAGATTTGACCTTTCAAGGAACTTGCGGACAAACCCTTATCTAAACCATCCTGAAGAAACTGTAATATTCTCGGTATTCTAAAAGAATGCCAAGAAAAATGATGAGAAAGACACCAAGAAATATAAGTCTTCCAGACTCTATAATATATCTCTCTGGATACAGATTTACGAGCCTGTAACATAGTATTAATCACAGAGTCAGAGAAACCTCTTTGACCAAGAATCAAGCGTTCAATCTCCATACCTTTAAATTTAAGGATTTCAGATCCTGATGGAAAAAAGGACCTTGAGACAAAAGGTCTGGTCTTAACGGAAGAGTCCACGGTTGGCAAGAGGCCATCCGGACAAGATCCGCATACCAAAACCTGTGAGGCCATGCCGGAGCTACCAGCAGAACAAACGAGCATTCCTTCAGAATCTTGGAGATTACTCTTGGAAGAAGAACTAGAGGCGGAAAGATATAGGCAGGATGATACTTCCAAGGAAGTGATAATGCATCCACTGCCTCCGCCTGAGGATCCCGGGATCTGGACAGATACCTGGGAAGTTTCTTGTTTAGATGAGAAGCCATCAGATCTATTTCTGGAAGTTCCCACATTTGAACAATCTGAAGAAATACCTCTGGGTGAAGAGACCATTCGCCCGGATGCAACGTTTGGCGACTGAGATAATCCGCTTTCCAATTGTCCATACCTGGGATATGAACCGCAGAGATTAGACAGGAGCTGGATTCCGCCCAAACCAAAATTCGAGATACTTCTTTCATAGCCAGAGGACTGTGAGTCCCTCCTTGATGATTGATGTATGCCACAGTTGTGACATTGTCTATCTGAAAACAAATGAACAACTCTCTCTTCAGAAGAGGCCAAGACTGAAGAGCTCTGAAAATTGCACGGAGTTCCAAAATATTGATCGGAAATCTCACCTCCTGAGATTCCCAAACCCCTTGTGCCGTCAGATACCCCCACAGCTCCCCAACCTGTAAGACTTGCATCTGTTGAGATTATAGTCCAGGTCGGAAGAACAAAGAAGCCCCCTGAACTAAACGATGGTGATCTGTCCACCATGTCAGAGAGTGTCGTAAAATCGGTTTAAAGATATTAATTGAGATATCTTTGAGTAATCCCTGCACCATTGGTTCAGCATACAGAGCTGAAGAGGTCGCATGTGAAAACGAGCAAAGGAGATCGCATCTGATGCGGCAGTCCTAAGACCCAACATTTCCATGCATAAGGCTACCAAAGGGAATGATTGTGACTGAAGGTTTTGACAAGCTGATATCAATGTTAAACTTCTCTTGTCTGACAAGGACAGAGTCATAGATACTGAATTTATCTAGAAACCTAAAAAGGTTACCCTTGTCTGAGGAATCAATGAACTGATTGGTAAATTGATCCTCCAACCATGAACTTGAAGAAACAACACAAGTCGATTCGTATGAGATTCTTCGAAAATGAGAAGACTGAGCAAGTACCAAGATATCGTCCAAATAAGGAAATACCAAAACCCTATTCTCTGATTACAGAAAGAAGGGCACCGAGAACCTTTGAAAAAAATTCTTGGAACTGAGGCTAGGCCAAACGGTAGAGCCACAAAACTGGTAATGCTTGTCTAAAAAGAGAATCTCAGACACTAAAAGTGATCTGGATGAATCGGAATATGCAGATACACATCCTGTAAATCTATTGTAGACATATAATGCCCTTGCTAAACAAAAGGCAGGATAGTCCTACAGTAACCATCTTGAATGTTGGTATCCTAACATAACGATTCAATAATGATAGATCCGGAACTGGTCTGAAGGAATTGACCTTCTTTGGTACAATGAAGAGATAAAATAAAACCCCAGCCCCTGTTCCAGAACTGGAACTGGCATAAATACTCCAGCCAACTCTAGATCTGAAACACATTTCAGAAATGCTGAACCTTTGCTGTGTTAACTGGGACACGGGAAATAAAAGAATCTCTTAGCAGGAGGCCTTAACTTGAAGCCAATTCTGTACCTTTCTGAAACAATGTTTCTGAAACCAGAGATTAAGAACGGAATTGATCCAAATTTCTTTGAAGAAAACGTAATCTGCCCCATACCAGCTGAGCTGGAATAAGGGCCGCACCTACATAGGTACTTAGGAGCTGGCTATAGGTTTCTATAAGGCTTGGATATATTCCAAACTGGAAATAGTTTCCAAACTGATACCGCTCCTGAGGATGAAGGATCAGGCTTTTGTTCCTTGTTGTGAGGAAAGGAACGAAAATGATTATTTACCCTGGAAAGAAAGGGAAAGCAAAGTTGACTTAGAAGACATGTCAGCATTCCAAGTTTAATCCATAAAGCTTTTCTAGCTAAAATAGCTAGAGACATATACCTGACATCAACTCTAATGATATCAAAAGATGGTATCACCAATAAAATTATTAGCATGTTATAGAATAATAATAATGCTATAAAATTATGATCTGTTACTTGTTGCGCTAAAGCTTCTAACCAAAAAGTTGAAGCTGCAGCAACATCCGCTAAAAATATAGCAGGTCTAAGAAGATTACCTGAACATAAGTAAGCTTTTCTTAGAAAGGATTCAATTTTCCTATCTAAAGGATCCTTAAATGAAGTACTATCTGCCGTAGGAATAGTAGTACATTAGCAGGAGTAGAGACAGCCCCATAACCTTAGGGATTTTTGTCCCAAAAAACTCTAATCTGTCAGATGGCACAGGATATAATTTGCTTAAACGTCTAGAAGGAGTAAATAAATTACCCAAATTATTCCATTCCCTGGAAATTACTTCAGAAATAGCATCAGGGAGATAAAACACTTCTGGAATAACTACAGGAGATTTAAAAACCTTATTTAAACGTTTACATTTAGTATCAAGAGGACCAGAATCCTCTATTTCTAATGCAAATAACACTTCTTTAAGTAAAGAACGAATAAATTCCATCTTGAACAAATACAAAGATTTATCAGCATCAACCTCTGAGACAGAAACCTCTGAACCAGAAGAACTATTATCAGTATCAGAATGATGATGTTCATTTAAAAATTCATCTGAAAAAAGAGAAGTTTTAAAAGACTTTTATGTATACTAGAAGGAGAAATAACAGACATAGCCTTCTTAATGGATTTAAAAAATAAAATCTCTTATGTTATCAGGAACACTCTGAAAATTAGATGTTGACGGAACAGCAACAGGTAATGTAACAGTACTAAAGGAAATTTTATCTGCATTAATAAGTTTGACATGACATGCAATACAAATAACAGCTGGAGAAACAGATACCAAAAGTTTATAGCAGATACACTTAGCTTGGTAGCTCCAGCACTGTGCAGTGATTTTCCTGAAGTATCTTCTGACTCAGTTGCAACGTGGAACATCTTGCAATATGTAAAAGAAAAAAACAACATATAAAGCAAAATTGATCAAATTCCTTAAATGACAGTTTCAGGAATGGGAAAAAAAATGCCAGTGAACAAGCTTCTAGCAACCAGAAGCAATAAATAATGAGACTTAAATAATGTGGAGACAAAAAAGACGCCCATATTTTTTAGCGCCAAAAAAGACGCCCACATTATTTGGCGCTTAAATGCTTTTGGCGCCAAAAATGACGCCACATCCGGAACGCCGACATTTTTGGCGCAAAATAACGTCAAAAAATGACGCAACTTCCGGCGACACGTATGACGCCGGAAACAGAAATAGAATTTTTGCGCCAAAAAAGTCCGCGCCAAGAATGACGCAATAAAATGAAGCATTTTCAGCCCCCGCGAGCCTAACAGCCCACAGGGAAAAAGTCAAATTTTAAGGTAAGAAAAATGTTAAATTAAAATGCATTATCCCAAATATGAAACTGACTGTCTGAAAATAAGGAAAGTTGAACATTCTGAGTCAAGGCAAATAAATGTTTGAATACATATATTTAGAACTTTATAAACAAAGTGCCCAACCATAGCTAGGAGTGTCACAGAAAATAAGACTTACTTACCCCAGGACACTCATCTACATATAGCAGATAGCCAAACCAGTACTGAAACGAGAATCAGCAGAGGTAATGGTATATATAAGAGTATATCGTCGATCTGAAAAGGGAGGTAAGAGATGAATCTCTACGACCGATAACAGAGAACCTATGAAATAGACCCCGTAGAAGGAGATCACTGCATTCAAATAGGCAATACTCTCCTCACATCCCTCTGACATTCACTGCACGCTGAGAGGAAAACCGGGCTCCAACTTGCTGCGGAGCGCATATCAACGTAGAATCTAGCACAAACTTACTTCACCACCTCCATCGGAGGCAAAGTTTGTAAAACTGAATTGTGGGTGTGGTGAGGGGTGTATTTATAGGCATTTTAAGGTTTGGGAAACTTTGCCCCTCCTGGTAGGAATGTATATCCCATACGTCACTAGCTCATGGACTCTTGCTAATTACATGAAAGAAATAGGTGTCGGCGATGTTAGGGACAGCAGATTAGGGGTTCATAGGGATAATGTAGGTTGCGGCGGTGTCCGGAGCGGAAGATTAGGGGTTAATAATATAATGCAGGTGTCAGCGATGGCGGGGGCGGCAGATTAGGGGTTAATAAGTGTAAGGTTAGGGGTGTTTAGACTCGGGGTTCATGTTAGGGTGTTAGGTGTAGACTTAGAGAGTGTTTCCCCATAGGAAACAATGGGGCTGCGTTAGGAGCTGAACGCTGCTTTTTTGCAGGTGCTAGTTTTTTTTTCAGCCAGCTCAGCCCCATTGTTTCCTATGGGGAAATCGTGCATAAGCGCGTTTTTCCAGCTTACCGCTACCATAGGCAACGCTGGTATTGAGGGTTGAAGTGGAGCTAAATTATGCTCAACGCTCCCATTTCTGAGGCTAACGCAGCCATTCAGACAACTTTAAATACCAGTGTTGTCTTAAGGGTGTGCTGGAATAAAGGAGCGTTAGCACCGCGAGTCTTTACCGACAAAACTCTAAATCTAGGCGTCTGACTTTCTAACAGCTATAGGGGCCTGATTCTCAAAAGAATCACTGGCAATGAAAGCTTATTTTACTGAGTACTATATTGTAAAGTGTCTAGTCAAAATTAAACTTTCATGATTAAGATAGGGCATACAATTTAAAAAAACTTTCTAATGTACTTTGCTTTGTTCTCTTGGTATTGTTTGTTGAAAGCTAAACATAGGAAAGCTTATATGATAAGTTATAAGCCCTTGAAGGCCGCCTCTTATTAGTGCATTTTGACAGTTTTTCACAGTTAAGTACTGCTAGTTCATGTGTGCCATATAGATAACATTATGCTCACACTCGTGGAGTTATTTATGACAGCACTGATTGGCTAAAATGCATGTCTGTAAAAAGAACTGAGATAAGAGGGCAGTTGTCAGAGGCTTAAACACAAGGTAATCACAAAAGTAAAAATTATTTTAATTTAACCGTGTTTGTAACGCAAAACTGGGGAATGGGTAATAAAAGGATTATCTGTAGTTGTAATTAAAATTATTAACCCCCCATTGCAAATCAGGTTTATTTTCAAAATTTACAGACTTTCAGCTGTTTGCAAAGAACAAATCAAACAAAAGCAATTGAAATAGTTCAATACAAAGAATGCTTCAAGTGGTTTCCCCAAATTCAACTAAAAATGCAGTCTCAGAATTATTCAAAACCTTCATGGCAAGCATCTTTAGTACTTATTAGAGCACCCTTTTACTGATATGACCTGCTGCAAACGAGATGCATAGCCAGACACCAGCTTCTGGCAGCATTCCTGAGGAATCTTAGCCCATTCCTCATGAGCAATGGCCTCCAGTTCAGTAATATTCTTGGGTTTGCGTGCTGCAACCGCCTTCTTCAAACCCCACCAGAGATTTTCTATGGGGTTCAAGTCAGGTGATTGTAGAATCTTCCAGGACTTCTTCTGCAACCAAGCCTTGGTGGAATTTGAGGTATGCTTGGGATCATTGTCCTGCTGGAAGATCCAATGAGGCCCAAGCTTCAGCTTCCTCGCAGACGGCATGACGTTTTCTCCTAGGAATTCCTGATACTTCAATGAATCCATCTTGTCTTCTACACGCTGCAGATTTCCAGTGCCAGAGGATGCAAAGCAGCCCCAGAGCATCACCGAGCCACCACCATGCTTAACTGTAGGCATAGTGTTCTTTTCAGCGTTTGCTTCATTCTTCTTCCTCCAGACATACCGCTGATCTATTGGGCCGAAAAGTTCCAGTTTTGTTTAATTGCTCCACAGAACAGAGTCTGTGGCTTATTTTCTTGTGCTTTTGGGTCAGTAGTGGTGTACGTCTTGGAGTTCTGGCATGGAAACCTTCTGTGTTTAGTATGAGCCTTACTGTGCAAACTGAAACCTCAATGCCTGTTGCCACCAAGTCTTGCTGCAGGTCTTTTGCAATCACTCAGGAATCTGGTTGCAGCCGTTGATAGCTTCCTTTTTCTGTACCATCCAGGTAGTGTAACCACTATTACTTTTACTTTGAGCTGGCGTACTATGCTTCCAACAGTGTCTATAGGTACATTCAGTGCCTTTGCTATCTTTTGTAAACATGCATCCCAAAGGCCTTAATAGGGATTATGACACATATAAAAACCATTAATCAACATTTGTTCACGTCCACAAGTTTGGAACAAATGTTTGCCCTTTATCATTGAATTGCAATGTGAACATTTTAAGCATGGATTCACTGTCATTAGATAGTTAACTGTACTTTTTTATTTGTACCTAAATCTGCTTGATCTCGCAAATTCCTCACTATTTTAAAGGATGCCATAGGAAATGTTGTAAATTCTTCTACTGATGGATTAGATTTCTCTAGCAAATACCAATGTTTCTTTATTACTTTGAAAATGGGATCACTCAAGGTGCTATATTCAGATACAAATACCATTGTTTTATCATTCTTTTTTTTGCACCTCTTCCCTTTTTTATGTTAAAATACTTATTTTTTATGTGTCTAGAATTTCCATAGGATAACTTCATTTTTTATATTTGTGACTCATGTCATCCACACACAACCTTAAATTAGAGTCATCCCTAACAATTCTCTTAACTCTTATTAACAGATTTTTTGGTACTGACCCAAAAACTCTCTCAGGATGAAAGCTTGTAGAGTGAAGTAATGTATTGCAATCTGTTTAAGCAATGGCATAATTCCGTTAATCCCATCTACAAACAGTAGTAGAGAATCCAGGGGTCCCTCCATAATCCAAAAAAATTATCAATAAATCTAAACCATTGTAGGCAATATGTAACAAATCCATTGTCTCCAAAAGTATACCTATCCTCAAAGGTACTCATGAAAAGAATGGCATAGGAGGGGGCCACACTGGATCCCATAGCTGTACCTTTACGTTGGAGATAAAAAGTATCCTAAAATAGGAAATATTTATAGTAAAGGATGATCCTGAATACATAATCAAAAAAATCACAGAGAAAAAGAAGCTGTGCCCACATGGAAAATCACCATAGAACAGGCTAACAATGTTATTGAGCTGGTTGTTTGTTCTTGTGAGTATGCTTTTCTCTGCGTATATTAAGTCTACCATAGAGAAGAAGGGGCAAACAGACATGGACTCTTTGCTCAGTGTGCTTAGGGGGATATGGCTACACCTCACTGATGAGGCCCAATGAAGGCCGAAACGATTGTGTGGGGTTGCTGTGTTCAATGTTCAGAGAGGAATTGCCTGGTATTTCGGTGCTGGACTGACCGTAATAGGCCGGATCAGACTAATATACTACAGGAAAGTTCTACTCTTTGAAAAGCATTACTGGGTTAAAAAGAAGCTGCAACCAGGTGGTTAATCACCATAGAACAGGCTAACATTGTTATTGAACTGGTTGTTCGTTTCTGTGAGTGTGCATCTCTCTATGTACATAATAGGTATACATAACTAGCTAAAATAATTCACCAAATAGTAAAGTTCAGGTCAATGGTAAATGTTATGGAGCTAATAAAATATTAGATGCATTAAAACTGGTGTGAATTTGGAGGATGTCTGGGCAGCGACTCTAGCAGGTTGCAACTCCAGGAGCTGCCAAGAAAACTGCTATAACCCGCCGATTATTAGCTTGAAAACACAACATCTCAACCTATTTCTTGCTGATAAACCTTCACCTTAGAGACTAGATATTTACTAGATTTGTTTTATTAATGACCTAGGCACTATGTACAGGACTGCTGAGGCCTAAGGTCCCAGTTATCTAGAAAGCGTTGGCACCCCCCCCCCCCACTGTGGATCCTCGGATAGCGCAGTTGAGACACGACTGCTATTCTCATATACAGGGAGTGCAGAATTATTAGGCAAGTTGTATTTTTGAGGATTCATTTTAT